>NW_027182814.1:1837500-1947500 GCF_041146395.1 Eulemur rufifrons | reverse complement strand
GTCTGAGAATTAGATTTAGGGTTAGGATTATGGTTAAGGTGAAGGATGAAGTTTAGTGTTAGGGTGAGGGCTTAGGGTTAGGGATTAGGGTTAGGGTTAAAGGTTACTGTTAGGTTTAATGGTTACACTTTGGTTTCGGGTTGAGGTTTACGGTTAGGGTTAAGATGAGGGGTTAGGGTTAGGTACAGGGTTAGGGTTACGTGTTAGGCTTAGGGTAGAAGATTAGGATTAGGGTTAGGATTAAAGGTTAGCATGAGAGTTAACGCTTAGGTTTAAGGTTAAGAGTTAGGGTTTAGGGTTAGGGTTAGGGTTAGGGTTAGTTTTAGGGTTAGAGTTATGTGCTATGGTTTGTCTTAGAGCTTAGGGTTAGCTTTACTGGTGACGGTTAGGGTTACGTTTAGGGGTTAGCATTAGGGTTAGGGTTAGGGTTAGGGTTAAGGGATAGGATTAGGGTTAAGTGTTGGGCTTAGGGTTAGGGTTTAGTGTTAGGGTTATCATTAAGGATTAGGGGAAGGGTCAGGGTTAAATGCTTGGGTGCGGGTAATGGTTAGGGTCAGGGTTAAGGTTCACGGATAGGGTTAGTGTTAAGGGATACGGGTAGGTTTAGGGTTCAGGGTTAGAGTTAGCATTAGGGCTTAAGGTTAGGATTAGGCGGTAGGTTAGATTTAGGGTTAGATCTAGGCGTTTGGGTAAGGGCTAGCGTTAGGGTTAAGAGATAGGGTTAGGTTTAATGCTTAGGATTAGGGTTAGGGTTTGGGGTTAAAGTAAGTGTTAGGGGTTAGGTTTAAGGATCAAAGATTAGGGTTATTTTTAGCTGTAGTGTTAGGGTTAGGGATAAGGGATCCCATTAGCATTAAGGGTCTTCCTTACTGTAGGGTTAAGGGTTAGGCTTAGAGTTAAAGGAGAAGGTTAGGGTCAGTGTTAAGATTTAGGGTGAGGGTTAACGGTTGGGGTAAAGGTTAAGCGTTAGGGTTAGGGATTAGTGATTAGGGTTTTTGGTTAGGGTTAGGGTTAGCGGTTAGGAGTTAGTGTTTTATGAAGGGGTATGGTTAGAATTAGGATTGGGGTTAGAGTTACGGTGAGGAATAGGGGTTAGGTTTAGGGGTTTGTTTTAGGGTAAAAAGATAGGATTAGGGTTATGGGTTGGGCTTAGGTTTAGGGTTAAAGTTTACTGCTAGGGTTAGGGATAGCGTTCATGGTTAACTTTAGGGGTTCTGGTTAGGGTTAGGTGTGAGGTTAGTGTCAGGGTTAGGTCTAGTCGTGAGGGTAAGGTTTAGGGTTAGCTTTAAGAGCTAGGGTTAGGTTTAATGGTTAGGATTAGGATTAGGGTTAAGGGTTAGGGTAAGGCTTAGGGGTTAGGGTGAAGGGTTAGGGTCAAAGGTTAGGGTTTTTGTTAGGCAAAGCGTTGGGGTTACAAGTAAGGGTTACTGTCAGTGTTAGGGTTGTAGGTAGGGTTACGGTTAGGGTTAGCGGTTTAGAATTAGGGTTAGGGATTAGGTGTCACAGTGATGACTAGGAGATAGGGTTAGAATTATGGGATAGGGGTTGTTCTCAGGAAATGGGTTATGCATTAACGTTAGGATAAGAGGTTAAAGTTAGGCGCACGGTGAGGTTTACGTGTTAAGCGGAGAAATAGGAACAGGGTTGGGTGTTATGTTCAGGGTTAGGGTTATCTGTTAAAGGTATTGTTTATGCTTAGCGCACGGGCCCTGTCTGCATTAGGCGGGCGGGGGGAGTTTAGGGGGCTGGGATTGTACCCGGGAACCCACTCTATCATACTCTGGGTATGGGCCCGTGGGTTTCATGCAGGACACAGTGGTAGAGCCTCCTTTCACGCATGGCATGAGAGGATTGCAGGCTTTCTAAACTCTAAGAAAGCAAGAAGTCTGAGAATTAGATTTAGGGTTAGGATTCTGGTTAGGGTTAAGGATGAAGTTTAGTGTTAGGGTGAGGGCTTAGGGTTAGGGATTAGGGTTAGGGTTAAAGGTTACTCTTAGGTTTAACGGTTACACTTTGGTTTAGGGTTGAGGTTTACGGTTAGGGTTAAGATGAGGGGTTAGGGTTTGGTAGACGTTTAGGGTTAAGTGTTAGGTTTAGGGTTGAAGATTAGGATTAGGGTTAGGATTAAAGGTTAGCGTGAGAGTTAACGCTTAGTATTAAGGTTAAGAGTTAGGGTTTACGGTTAGGCTTAGGGTTAGATTTAGGGTTAGAGTTATGTGCTATGGTTTGTGTTAGGGGTTAGGGTTAGGTTTACTGTTCACGGTTAGGGTTGGGTTTAGGGGTTAGCATTAGGGTTAGGGATTAGGTTTAGGGTAAGGGTCTAGAGTTAATGTTGGGCTTTAGGCTCGGGGCTTAGTTTCAGGGTCAGGGGTTAGCGTTGGTGGTAGGGCTTAGCTTTAGCGGTCAGTTTAAGAGCACAGGACCTGGTTAATCTACGGTGAGAGGGGTGCGGTCGGAGTCACCACGAAAGCACAACATCATTCCCTGGGCCTAGGGACAGGACCTACATGCAGGACTCAGGCGGAGCCTCATCTCACACATGGCATGACTGTATTGTAGGCTTGCTTCACTCTGGGAATGGAAGTAGTGTGAGAATTAGGGTTGGGGTTGGGGTTAGGGTTTTTCGTGTTAGGGGTTAGGTTTCGAGTCAGGGTTAGGTGCTAGGGATTAGTGGTTAGGGTTAGAGTTAGTGTTAGGGGTAAGGTGTTAAGTCTGGGTTAGGGGGCCAGTGTAAGTTTTAGGGTTGGAGTTAGAGTTAGGGTTAGGGGTTAGGGTTAAGGGATAGGGTTAGGATTCAGGGTGAGGGTTAGAGGGTTAACAGTTGGGGTTAGGCTTAGGGGTTAGGGATAGTGTTAGGGTTAAGGGTTAGGAGCTTGGTTCAGGTTTAAGGTTAGCATTAGGGGTTGGGGTTAGTGTTAACTGTAGGTCAGTGTTGGGGTTAGATCTCTAGGCATTAGGGTAAAGGTTAGGGTTAGGGTTAAGAGTTAGGGTTCTGTTTAATGGTTAGGATTGGGAATAGGTTAAGGGTTAGGGTTAAGGTTGGGGTTATGACGAAGGATCAACGGTTAGGGTTACTTTTAGGCGTAGGGTTAGGGTAAGGGGTTAGGGTTAGTGTTAGTGTTGTTGGTCGGGTTAAGGTTAGGGTTGGCGCTTCAGAATTAGGGATTAGGTGTTACGGTTATAGCTAGGAGGTAGGGTTATAATGACGGTATAGGGCTTGTTCTCAGGGTGTCATGCATTAACGTTAAGATATCGGGTTAAAGTTAGGGTTATGGTGAGGTTTACCTGTTAAGGTGAGCAGTAGGATCAGGGTTAGGTGTTATGTTGTGGGTTAGGCTTATGGGTGAGGGGTAGGGTTTATGCTTAGGGCACGGGCCCTGTATGCCCTAGGAGGCAAAGTTAGGTGTCTATGATGGTCGCTGGGAACCCACTCTACCGCACGCAGTGTATGGGACTCTGGGTTTCATGCAGGACACTGTGGCAGAGCCTCCTTTCACGCGTGGCGTGGGACGATTGCAGGCTTTCTAAACTCTAAGAAAGCAAGAAGTCTGAGAATTAGATTTAGGGTTAGGGTTATGGTTAGGGTTAAGGATGAAGTTTAGTGTTAGGGTGAGGGCTTAGGCTTAGGGATTACGGTTAGGGTTAAAGGTTACTCTTAGATTTAACGGTTACACTTTGGTTTAGGGTTGAGGTTTAAGGTTAGGGTTAAGATGAGGGTTTAGGGTTTGGTACAGGGTTAGGGTTAAGTGTTAGGTTTAGGGTTGAAGATTAGGATTAGGGTTAGAATTAAAGGTTAGCGTGAGAGTTAACGCTTAGTGTTAAGGTTAAGAGTTAGGGTTTAGGGTTAGGGTTAGGGTTAGGGTTAGTTTTAGGGTTAGAGTTATGTGCTATGGTTTGTGTTAGAGGTTAGGGTTAGGTTTACTGTTCACGGTCAGTGTTACGTTTAGGGGTTAGCATTAGGGTTAGGGTTAAGGGATAGGATTAGGGTTAAGTGTTGGGCTTAGGGTTAGGGTTTAGTGTTAGGGTTATCATTAAGGATTAGGGTTAGGGTCAGGGTTAAATGCTTGGGTGCGGGTAATGGTTAGGGTCAGGGTTAAGGTTCACGGATAGGGTTAGTGTTAAGGGTTACGGGAAGGTTTAGAGTTCAGGGTTAGCGTTAGCATTAGGGCTTAAGGTTAGGATTAGGCGGGAGGTTAGATTTAGGGTTAGAACTAGGCGTTAGGGTAAGGGCTAGCGTTAGGGTTAAGAGATAGGGTTAGATTTAATGCTTAGGATTAGGGTTAGGGTTTGGGGTTAAAGTAAGTGTAGGGGTTAGGTTTAAGGATCAAAGGTTAGGGTTATTTTTAGCTGTAGTGTTAGGGTTAGGGAAAAGGGATCCCATTAGCATTAAGGGTCTTCCTTACTGTAGGGTTAAGGGTTAGGCTTAGAGTTAAAGGTTAAGGTTAGGGTCAGTGTTAAGAATTAGGGTGAGGGTTAACGGTTAGGGTAAAGGTTAAGCGTTAGGGTTAGGGATTAGCGATTAGGGTTTTTGGTTAGTGTTAGGGTTAGAGGTTAGGAGTTCGTGTTTTATGAAGGGGTATGGTTAGAATTAGGATTGGGGTTAGAGTTAGGGTTAGGTATAGGGGTTAGGTTTAGGGGTTAGTTTTAGGGTAAAAGGATAGGATTAGGGTTACGGGTTGGGCTTAGGTTTAGGGTTAAAGTTTACTGCTAGGGTTAGGGATAGGGTTCAGGGTTAGCTTTAGGGGTTCTGGTTAGGGTTAGGTGTTAGGTTAGTGTCAGGGTTAGGTCTAGTCGTGAGGGTAAGGTTTAGGGTTAGCTTTAAGAACTAGGGTTAGGTTTAATGGTTAGGATTAGGATTAGGGTTAAGGGTTAGCGTAAGGCTTAGGGGTTTGGGTGAAGGGTTAGTGTTTTTGTTAGGCATAGCGTTGGGGTTAGAAGTAAGGGTTACTGTCAGTGTTAGGGTTGTAGGTAGGGTTCCGGTTAGGGTTAGCGGTTTAGAATTAGGGTTAGGAATTAGGTGTTCCAGTGATGACTAGGAGATAGGGTTAGAATTATGGGATAGGGGTTGTTCTCAGGGAATGGGTTATGCATTAACATTAGGATAAGAGGTTAAAGTTAGGCGCACGGTGAGGTTTACGTGTTAAGGGGAGAAATAGGAACAGGGTTGGGTGTTATGTTCAGGGTTAGGGTTATCTGTTAAAGGTATTGCTTATGCTTAGCGCACGGGCCCTGTCTGCACTAGGAGGTCAGGGGGAATTTAGGGGGCTGGGATTGTACCCGGGAACCCACTCTATCATACTCTGGGTATGGGCCCCTGGTTTTCATGCAGGACACAGTGGTAGAGCCTCCTTTCACGCATGGCATGGGAGGATTGCAGGCTTTCTAAACTCTAAGAAAGCAAGAAGTCTGAGAATTAGATTTAGGGTTAGGATTATGGTTAGGGTTAAGGATGAAGTTTAGTGTTAGGGTGAGGGCTTAAGGTTAGGGATTAGGTTTAGGGTTAAAGGTTACTCTTAGGTTTAACGGTTACAGTTCGGTTTAGGGTTGAGGTTTACAGTTAGGGTTAAGAGGAGGGGTTAGGGTTTGGTAGACGTTTAGGGTTAAGTGTTAGGTTTAGGTTTGAAGATTAGGATTAGGGTTAGGATTAAAGGTTAGCGTGAGAGTTAACGCTTAGGGTCAAGGTTAAGAGTTAGGGTTTACGGTTAGGCTTAGGGTTAGATTTAGGGTTAGAGTTATGTGCTATGGTTTGTGTTAGGGGTTAGGGTTAGGTTTACTGTTCACGGTTAGGGTTGGGTTTAGGGGTTAGCATTAGGGTTAGGGATTAGGTATAGGGTAAGGGTCTAGAGTTAATGTTGGGCTTTAGGCTCGGGGCTTAGGTTCAGGGTCAGGGGTTAGCGTTGGTGGTAGGGCTTAGCTTTAGCGGTCAGTTTAAGGGCACAGGACCTGGTTAATCTACGGTCAGAGGGGTGCGGTCGGAGTCACCACGAAAGCACAACATCATTCCCTGGGCCTTGGGACAGGACCTACATGCAGGACTCAGGCGGAGCCTCATCTGACACATGGCATGGCTGTATTGTAGGCTTGCTTCACTCTGGGAATGGAAGTAGTGTGAGAATTAGGGTTGGGGTTGGGGTTAGGGTTTTTCGTGTTAGGGGTTAGGTTTCGAGTCAGGGTTAGGTGCTAAAGATTAGTGGTTAGGGTTAGAGTTAGTGTTAGGGGTAAGGTGTTAAGTCTGGGTTAGGGGGCCAGTGTAAGGTTTAGGGTTGGAGTTAGAGTTAGGGTTAGGGGTTAGGGTTAAGGGATAGGGTTAGGATTCAGGGTGAGGGTTAGAGGGTTAACAGTTGGGGTTAGGCTTAGGGGTTAGGGATAGTGTTAGGGTTAAGGGTTAGGAGCTTGGTTCAGGTTTAAGGTTAGCATTAGGGGTTGGGGTTAGTGTTAACTGTAGGTCAGTGTTGGGGTTAGATCTCTAGGCATTAGGGTAAAGGTTAGGGTTAGGGTTAAGAGTTAGGGTTCTGTTTAATGGTTAGGATTGGGAATAGGTTAAGGGTTAGGGTTAAGGTTGGGGTTATGACGAAGGATCAACGGTTAGGGTTACTTTTAGGCGTAGGGTTAGGGTAAGGGGTTAGGGTTAGTGTTAGTGTTGTTGGTCGGGTTAAGGTTAGGGTTGGCGCTTCAGAATTAGGGATTAGGTGTTACGGTTATAGCTAGGAGGTAGGGTTATAATGACGGTATAGGGCTTGTTCTCAGGGTGTCATGCATTAACGTTAAGATATCGGGTTAAAGTTAGGGTTATGGTGAGGTTTACCTGTTAAGGTGAGCAGTAGGATCAGGGTTAGGTGTTATGTTGTGGGTTAGGCTTATGGGTGAGGGGTAGGGTTTATGCTTAGGGCACGGGCCCTGTATGCCCTAGGAGGCAAAGTTAGGTGTCTATGATGGTCGCTGGGAACCAACTCTACCGCACGCAGTGTATGGGCCTCTGGGTTTCATGCAGGACACTGTGGCAGAGCCTCCTTTCACGCGTGGCGTGGGACGATTGCAGGCTTTCTAAACTCTAAGAAAGCAAGAAGTCTGAGAATTAGATTTAGGGTTAGGGTTATGGTTAGGGTTAAGGATGAAGTTTAGTGTTAGGGTGAGGGCTTAGGCTTAGGGATTACGGTTAGGGTTAAAGGTTACTCTTAGATTTAACGGTTACACTTTGGTTTAGGGTTGAGGTTTAAGGTTAGGGTTAAGATGAGGGTTTAGGGTTTGGTACAGGGTTAGGGTTAAGTGTTAGGTTTAGGGTTGAAGATTAGGATTAGGGTTAGGATTAAAGGTTAGCGTGAGAGTTAACGCTTAGTGTTAAGGTTAAGAGTTAGGGTTTAGGGTTAGGGTTAGGGTTAGGGTTAGTTTTAGGGTTAGAGTTATGTGCTATGGTTTGTGTTAGAGGTTAGGGTTAGGTTTACTGTTCACGGTCAGTGTTACGTTTAGGGGTTAGCATTAGGGTTAGGGTTAAGGGATAGGATTAGGGTTAAGTGTTGGGCTTAGGGTTAGGGTTTAGTGTTAGGGTTATCATTAAGGATTAGGGTTAGGGTCAGGGTTAAATGCTTGGGTGCGGGTAATGGTTAGGGTCAGGGTTAAGGTTCACGGATAGGGTTAGTGTTAAGGGTTACGGGAAGGTTTAGAGTTCAGGGTTAGCGTTAGCATTAGGGCTTAAGGTTAGGATTAGGCGGGAGGTTAGATTTAGGGTTAGAACTAGGCGTTAGGGTAAGGGCTAGCGTTAGGGTTAAGAGATAGGGTTAGATTTAATGCTTAGGATTAGGGTTAGGGTTTGGGGTTAAAGTAAGTGTAGGGGTTAGGTTTAAGGATCAAAGGTTAGGGTTATTTTTAGCTGTAGTGTTAGGGTTAGGGAAAAGGGATCCCATTAGCATTAAGGGTCTTCCTTACTGTAGGGTTAAGGGTTAGGCTTAGAGTTAAAGGTTAAGGTTAGGGTCAGTGTTAAGAATTAGGGTGAGGGTTAACGGTTAGGGTAAAGGTTAAGCGTTAGGGTTAGGGATTAGCGATTAGGGTTTTTGGTTAGTGTTAGGGTTAGAGGTTAGGAGTTCGTGTTTTATGAAGGGGTATGGTTAGAATTAGGATTGGGGTTAGAGTTAGGGTTAGGTATAGGGGTTAGGTTTAGGGGTTAGTTTTAGGGTAAAAGGATAGGATTAGGGTTACGGGTTGGGCTTAGGTTTAGGGTTAAAGTTTACTGCTAGGGTTAGGGATAGGGTTCAGGGTTAGCTTTAGGGGTTCTGGTTAGGGTTAGGTGTTAGGTTAGTGTCAGGGTTAGGTCTAGTCGTGAGGGTAAGGTTTAGGGTTAGCTTTAAGAACTAGGGTTAGGTTTAATGGTTAGGATTAGGATTAGGGTTAAGGGTTAGCGTAAGGCTTAGGGGTTTGGGTGAAGGGTTAGTGTTTTTGTTAGGCATAGCGTTGGGGTTAGAAGTAAGGGTTACTGTCAGTGTTAGGGTTGTAGGTAGGGTTCCGGTTAGGGTTAGCGGTTTAGAATTAGGGTTAGGAATTAGGTGTTCCAGTGATGACTAGGAGATAGGGTTAGAATTATGGGATAGGGGTTGTTCTCAGGGAATGGGTTATGCATTAACATTAGGATAAGAGGTTAAAGTTAGGCGCACGGTGAGGTTTACGTGTTAAGGGGAGAAATAGGAACAGGGTTGGGTGTTATGTTCAGGGTTAGGGTTATCTGTTAAAGGTATTGCTTATGCTTAGCGCACGGGCCCTGTCTGCACTAGGAGGTCAGGGGGAATTTAGGGGGCTGGGATTGTACCCGGGAACCCACTCTATCATACTCTGGGTATGGGCCCCTGGTTTTCATGCAGGACACAGTGGTAGAGCCTCCTTTCACGCATGGCATGAGAGGATTGCAGGCTTTCTAAACTCTAAGAAAGCAAGAAGTCTGAGAATTAGATTTAGGGTTAGGATTATGGTTAGGGTTAAGGATGAAGTTTAGTGTTAGGGTGAGGGCTTAAGGTTAGGGATTAGGTTTAGGGTTAAAGGTTACTCTTAGGTTTAACGGTTACAGTTCGGTTTAGGGTTGAGGTTTACAGTTAGGGTTAAGAGGAGGGGTTAGGGTTTGGTAGACGTTTAGGGTTAAGTGTTAGGTTTAGGTTTGAAGATTAGGATTAGGGTTAGGATTAAAGGTTAGCGTGAGAGTTAACGCTTAGGGTCAAGGTTAAGAGTTAGGGTTTACGGTTAGGCTTAGGGTTAGATTTAGGGTTAGAGTTATGTGCTATGGTTTGTGTTAGGGGTTAGGGTTAGGTTTACTGTTCACGGTTAGGGTTGGGTTTAGGGGTTAGCATTAGGGTTAGGGATTAGGTATAGGGTAAGGGTCTAGAGTTAATGTTGGGCTTTAGGCTCGGGGCTTAGGTTCAGGGTCAGGGGTTAGCGTTGGTGGTAGGGCTTAGCTTTAGCGGTCAGTTTAAGGGCACAGGACCTGGTTAATCTACGGTCAGAGGGGTGCGGTCGGAGTCACCACGAAAGCACAACATCATTCCCTGGGCCTTGGGACAGGACCTACATGCAGGACTCAGGCGGAGCCTCATCTGACACATGGCATGGCTGTATTGTAGGCTTGCTTCACTCTGGGAATGGAAGTAGTGTGAGAATTAGGGTTGGGGTTGGGGTTAGGGTTTTTCGTGTTAGGGGTTAGGTTTCGAGTCAGGGTTAGGTGCTAAAGATTAGTGGTTAGGGTTAGAGTTAGTGTTAGGGGTAAGGTGTTAAGTCTGGGTTAGGGGGCCAGTGTAAGGTTTAGGGTTGGAGTTAGAGTTAGGGTTAGGGGTTAGGGTTAAGGGATAGGGTTAGGATTCAGGGTGAGGGTTAGAGGGTTAACAGTTGGGGTTAGGCTTAGGGGTTAGGGATAGTTTTAGGGTTAAGGGTTAGGAGCTTGGTTCAGGTTTAAGGTTAGCATTAGGGGTTGGGGTTAGTGTTAACTGTAGGTCAGTGTTGGGGTTAGATCTCTAGGCATTAGGGTAAAGGTTAGGGTTAGGGTTAAGAGTTAGGGTTCTGTTTAATGGTTAGGATTGGGAATAGGTTAAGGGTTAGGGTTAAGGTTGGGGTTATGACGAAGGATCAACGGTTAGGGTTACTTTTAGGCGTAGGGTTAGGGTAAGGGGTTAGGGTTAGTGTTAGTGTTGTTGGTCGGGTTAAGGTTAGGGTTGGCGCTTCAGAATTAGGGATTAGGTGTTACGGTTATAGCTAGGAGGCAGGGTTATAATGACGGTATAGGGCTTGTTCTCAGGGTGTCATGCATTAACGTTAAGATATCGGGTTAAAGTTAGGGTTATGGTGAGGTTTACCTGTTAAGGTGAGCAGTAGGATCAGGGTTAGGTGTTATGTTGTGGGTTAGGCTTATGGGTGAGGGGTAGGGTTTATGCTTAGGGCACGGGCCCTGTATGCCCTAGGAGGCAAAGTTAGGTGTCTGTGATGGTCGCTGGGAACCCACTCCTCCGCACGCAGTGTATGGGCCTCTGGGTTTCATGCAGGACACTGTGGCAGAGCCTCCTTTCACGCATGGCGTGGGACGATTGCAGGCTTTCTAAACTCTAAGAAAGCAAGAACTCTGAGAATTAGATGTAGGGTTAGGGTTATGGTTAGGGTTAAGGATGAAGTTTAGTGTTAGGGTGAGGGCTTAGGCTTAGGGATTACGGTTAGGGTTAAAGGTTACTCTTAGATTTAACGGTTACACTTTGGTTTAGGGTTGAGGTTTAAGGTTAGGGTTAAGATGAGGGGTTAGGGTTTGGTACAGGGTTAGGGTTAAGTGTTAGGTTTAGGGTTGAAGATTAGGATTAGGGTTAGGATTAAAGGTTAGCGTGAGAGTTAACGCTTAGGTTTAAGGTTAAGAGTTAGGGTTTAGGGTTAGGGTTAGGGTTAGGGTTAGTTTTAGGGTTAGAGTTATGTGCTATGGTTTGTGTTAGAGGTTAGGGTTAGGTTTACTGTTCACGGTTAGGTTTACGTTTAGGGGTTAGCATTAGGGTTAGGGTTAGGGTTAGGGTTAAGGGATAGGATTAGGGTTAAGTGTTGGGCTTAGGGTTAGGGTTTAGTGTTAGGGTTATCATTAAGGATTAGGGTTAGGGTCAGGGTTAAATGCTTGGGTGCGGGTAATGGTTAGGGTCAGGGTTAAGGTTCACGGATAGGGTTAGTGTTAAGGGTTACGGGAAGGTTTAGGGTTCAGGGTTAGCGTTAGCATTAGGGCTTAAGGTTAGGATTAGGCGGGAGGTTAGATTTAGGGTTAGAACTAGGCGTTAGGGTAAGGGCTAGCGTTAGGGTTAAGAGATAGGGTTAGATTTAATGCTTAGGATTAGGGTTAGGGTTTGGGGTTAAAGTAAGTGTAGGGGTTAGGCTTAAGGATCAAAGGTTAGGGTTATTTTTAGCTGTAGTGTTAGGGTTAGGGAAAAGGGATCCCATTAGCATTAAGGGTCTTCCTTACTGTAGGGTTAAGGGTTAGGCTTAGAGTTAAAGGTTAAGGTTAGGGTCAGTGTTAAGAATTAGGGTGAGGGTTAACGGTTAGGGTAAAGGTTAAGCGTTAGGGTTAGGGATTAGCGATTAGGGTTTTTGGTTAGTGTTAGGGTTAGAGGTTAGGAGTTCGTGTTTTATGAAGGGGTATGGTTAGAATTAGGATTGGGGTTAGAGTTAGGGTGAGGTATAGGGGTTAGGTTTAGGGGTTAGTTTTAGGGTAAAAGGATAGGATTAGGGTTACGGGTTGGGCTTAGGTTTAGGGTTAAAGTTTACTGCTAGGGTTAGGGATAGGGTTCAGGGTTAGCTTTAGGGGTTCTGGTTAGGGTTAGGTGTTAGGTTAGTGTCAGGGTTAGGTCTAGCCGTGAGGGTAAGGTTTAGGGTTAGCTTTAAGAGCTAGGGTTAGGTTTAATGGTTAGGATAAGGATTAGGGTTAAGGGTTAGCGTAAGGCTTAGGGGTTTGGGTGAAGGGTTAGTGTTTTTGTTAGGCATAGCGTTGGGGTTAGAAGTAAGGGGTACTGTCAGTGTTAGGGTTGTAGGTAGGGTTCCGGTTAGGGTTAGCGGTTTAGAATTAGGGTTAGGAATTAGGTGTTCCAGTGATGACTAGGAGATAGGGTTAGAATTATGGGATAGGGGTTGTTCTCAGGAAATGGGTTATGCATTAACGTTAGGATAAGAGGTTAAAGTTAGGCGCACGGTGAGGTTTACGTGTTAAGGGGAGAAATAGGAACAGGGTTGGGTGTTATGTTCAGGGTTAGGGTTATCTGTTAAAGGTATTGCTTATGCTTAGCGCACGGGCCCTGTCTGCACTAGGAGGTCGGGGGGACTTTAGGGGGCTGGGATTGTACCCGGGAACCCACTCTATCATACTCTGGGTATGGGCCCGTGGTTTTCATGCAGGACACAGTGGTAGAGCCTCCTTTCACGCATGGCATGGGAGGATTGCAGGCTTTCTAAACTCTAAGAAAGCAAGAAGTCTGAGAATTAGATATAGGGTTAGGATTATGGTTAGGGTTAAGGATGAAGTTTAGTGTTAGGATGAGGGCTTAAGGTTAGGGATTAGGGTTAGGGTTAAAGGTTACTCTTAGGTTTAACGGTTACAGTGCGGTTTAGGGATGAGGTTTACGGTTAGGGTTAAGATGAGGGGTTAGGGTTTGGTAGACGTTTAGGGTTGAAGATTAGGATTAGGGTTAGGATTAAAGGTTAGCGTGAGAGTTAACGCTTAGGTTTAAGGTTAAGTGTTAGGGTTTACGGTTAGGCTTAGGGTTAGATTTAGGGTTAGAGTTATGTGCTATGGTTTGTGTTAGGGGTTAGGGTTAGGTTTACTGTTCACGGTTAGGGTTGGGTTTAGGGGTTAGCATTAGGGTTAGGGATTAGGTATAGGGTAAGGGTCTAGAGTTAATGTTGGGCTTTAGGCTCGGGGCTTAGGTTCAGGGTCAGGGGTTAGCGTTGGTGGTAGGGCTTAGCTTTAGCGGTCAGTTTAAGGGCACAGGACCTGGTTAATCTACAGTGAGAGGGGTGCGGTCGGAGTCACCACGAAAGCACAACATCATTCCCTGGGCCTAGGGACAGGACCTCCATGCAGGACTCAGGCGGAGCCTCATCTCACACATGGCATGGCTGTATTGTAGGCTTGCTTCACTCTGAGAATGGAAGTAGTGTCAGAATTAGGGTTGGGGTTGGGGTTAGGGTTTTTCATGTTAGGGGTTAGGTTTCGAGTCAGGGTTAGGTGCTAGGGATTAGTGGTTAGGGTTAGAGTTAGTGTTAGGGGTAAGGTGTTAAGTCTGGGTTAGGGGGCCAGTGTAAGGTTTAGGGTTGGAGTTAGCGTTAGGGTTAGGGGTAAGGGTTAAGGGATAGGGTTAGGATTCAGGGTGAGGGTTAGAGGGTTAACAGTTGGGGTTAGGCTTAGGGGTTAGGGATAGTGTTAGGGTTAAGGATTAGGACCTTGGTTCAGGTTTAAGGTTAGCATTAGGGGTTGGGGTTCGTGTTAACTGTAGGTCAGTGTTGGGGTTAGATCTCTAGGCATTAGGGTAAAGGTTAGGGTTAGGGTTAAGAGTTAGGGTTATGTTTAATGGTTAGGATTGGGAATAGGGTTAAGCGTTAGGGTTAAGGTTAGGGGTTATGATGAAGGATCAACGGTTAGGGTTACTTTTAGGCGTAGGGTTAGGGTAAGGGGTTAGGGTTAGTGTTAGCGTTGTTGGTCGGGTTAAGGTTAGGGTTCGCGTTTCAGAATTAGGGATTACGTGTTACGGTTATAGCTAGGAGGTAGGGTTATAATGACGGTATAGGGCTTGTTCTCAGGGTGTCATGCATTAACATTAAGATATGGGGTTAAAGTGAGGGTTATGGTGAGGTTTACCTGTTAAGGTGAGCAGTAGGATCAGGGTTAGGTGTTATGTTGTGGGTTAGGCTTATGGGTGAGGGGTAAGGTTTATGCTTAGGGCACGGGCCCTGTATGCCCTAGGAGGCAAAGTTAGGTGTCTGGGATGGTCGCTGGGAACCCACTCTACCGCACGCAGTGTATGGGCCTCTGGGTTTCATGCAGGACACTGTGGCAGAGCCTCCTTTCACGCATGGCGTGGGAGGATTGCAGGCTTTCTAAACTCTAAGAAAGCAAGAAGTCTGAGAATTAGATTTAGGGTTAGGGTTATGGTTAGGGTTAAGGATGAAGTTTAGTGTTAGGGTGAGGGCTTAGGGTTAGGGATTCGGGTTAGGGTTAAAAGTTACTCTTAGATTTAACGGTTACACTTTGGTTTAGGGTTGAGGTTTAAGGTTAGGGTTAAGATGAGGGGTTAGGGTTTGGTACAGGGTTAGGGTTAAGTGTTAGGTTTAGGCTTGAAGATTAGGATTAGGGTTAGGATTAAAGGTTAGCGTGAGAGTTAACGCTTAGGGTTAAGGTTAAGAGTTAGGGTTTAGGGTTAGTGTTAGGGTTAGGGTTAGTTTTAGGGTTAGAGTTATGTGCTATGGTTTGTGTTAGAGGTTAGGGTTAGGTTTACTGTTCACGGTTAGGGTTACGTTTAGGGGTTAGCATTAGGGTTAGGGTTAGGGTTAGGGTTAAGGGATAGGATTAGGGTTAAGTGTTGGACTTAGGGTTAGGGTTTAGTGTTAGGGTTATCATAAGGGATTAGGGTTAGGGTCAGGGTTAAATGCTTGGGTGCGGGTAATGGTTAGGGTCAGGGTTAAGGTTTACGGATAGGGTTAGTGTTAAGGGTTACGGGTAGGTTTAGGGTTCAGGGTTAGCGTTGACATTAGGGCTTAAGGTTAGGATTAGGCGGGAGGTTAGATTTAGGGTTAGAACTAGGCTTTAGGGTAAGGGCTAGGGTTAGGGTTAAGAGATAGGGTTAGGTTTAATGCTTAGGATTAGGGTTAGGGTTTGGGGTTAAAGTAAGTGTTAGGGGTTAGGTTTAAGGATCAAAGGTTAGGGTTATTTTTAGCTGTAGTGTTAGGGTTAGGGATAAGGGATACCATTACTATTAAGGGTCTTCCTTACTGTAGGGTTAAGGGTTAGGCTTAGAGTTAAAGGTTAAGGTTAGGGTCAGTGTTAAGATTTAGGGTGAGGGTTAATAGTTAGGGTAAAGGTTAAGCGTTAGGGTTAGGGATTAGCGATTAGGGTTTTTGGTTAGTGTTAGGGTTAGAGGTTAGGAATTCGTGTTTTATGAAGGGGTATGGTTAGAATTAGGATTGGGGTTAGAGTTAGGGTTAGGTATAGGGGTTAGGTTTAGGGGTTAGTTTTAGGGTAAAAGGATAGGGTTAGGGTTATGGGTTGGGCTTAGGTTTAGGGTTAAAGTTTACTGCTAGGGTTAGGGATAGGGTTCAGGGTTAGCTTTAGGGGTTCTGGTTAGGGTTAGGTGTTAGGTTAGTGTCAGGGTTAGGTCTAGTCGTGAGGGTAAGGTTTAGGGTTAGCTTTAAGAACTAGGGTTAGGTTTAATGGTTAGGATTAGGATTAGGGTTAAGGGTTAGCGTAAGGCTTAGGGGTTTGGGTGAAGGGTTAGGGTTTTTGTTAGGCATAGCGTTGGGGTTAGAAGTAAGGGTTACTGTCAGTGTTAGGGTTGTAGGTAGGGTTCCGGTTAGGGTTAGCGGTTTAGAATTAGGGTTAGGGATTAGGTGTTCCAGTGATGACTAGGAGATAGGGTTAGAATTATGGGATAGGGGTTGTTCTCAGGGAATGGGTTATGCATTAACGTTAGGATAAGAGGTTAAAGTTAGGGTCATGGTGAGGTTTACGTGTTAGGGGGAGAAATAGGAACAGGGTTCGGTGTAATGTTCAGGGTTAGGGTTATCTGTTAAAGGTATTCTTTATGCTTAGCACACGGGCCCTGTCTGCATTAGGCGGGCAGGGGGAGTTTAGGGGCTGGGATTGTACCCGGGAACCCACTCTATCATACTCTGGGTATGGGCCCGTGGGTTTCATGCAGGACACAGTGGTAGAGCCTCCTTTCACGCATGGCATGGGAGGATTGCAGGCTTTCTAAACTCTAAGAAAGCAAGAAGTCTGAGAATTAGATTTAGGGTTAGGATTATGGTTAGGATTAAGGATGAAGTTTAGTGTTAGGGTGAGGGCTTAAGGTTAGGGATTAGGGTTAGGGTTAAAGGTTAGTCTTAGATTTAACGGTTACACTTTGGTTTAGGGTTGAGGTTTACGGTTAGGGTTAAGATGAGGGGTTAGGGTTTGGTAGACGTTTAGGGTTAAGTGTTAGGTTTAGGGTTGAAGATTAGGATTAGGGTTAGGATTAAAGGTGAGCGTCAGAGTTAACGCTCAGGGTTTACTGTTGGGGTTAGGGTTAGTTTTAGGGTTAGAGTTATGTGCTATGGTTTGTGTTAGAGTTTAGGGTTAGGTTTACCGTTCACGGTTAGGGTTACGTTTAGGGTTTAGCATTAGGGTTAAGGTTAGGGTTAAGGGATAGGATTAGGGTTAAGTGTTAGGTTTAGGGTTGAAGATTAGGATTAGGGTTAGGATTAAAGGTTAGCATGAGATTTAACGCTTAGGGATAAGGTTTAGAGTTAGGGTTTACTGTTAGGTTTAGGGTTAGTTTTAGGGTTAGAGTTATGTGCTATGGTTTGTGTTAGAGGTTAGGGTTAGGTTTACTGTTCACGGTTAGGGTTACGTTTAGGGTTTAGCATTAGGGTTAGGGATTAGTTTTAGGGTAAGGGTTTAGAGTTAGTGTTGGGCTTTAGGCTCGGGGCTTCGGTTCAGGGTCAGGGGTTAGGGTCGGTGGTACGGCCTAGCTTTAGCGGTGAGTTAAAGGGCACAACACCTGGTTAATCTAAGGTGAGAGGGGTGCGGTCGGAGTCATCACGAAAGCACAACATCATTCCCTGGGCCTTGGGACAGGACCTACATGCAGGACTCAGTCGGAGCCTCATCTCACACATGGCATGGCTGTATTGTAGGCTTCCTTCACTCTGGGAATGGAAGTAGTGTGAGAATTAGGGTTGGGGTTGGGGTTAGGGATTTCGAGTTAGGGGTTAGGTTTCGAGTCAGGGTTAGGTGCTAGGGATTAGTGGTTAGGGTTAGAGTTAGTGTTAGGGGTAAGGTGTTAAGTCTGGGTTAGGGGGCCAGGGTAAGGTTTAGGGTTGGAGTTAGCGTTAGGGTTAGGGGTTAGGGTTAAGGGAGAGGGTTAGGTATCAGGGTGAGGGTTAGAGTGTTAACAGTTGGGGTTAAGCCTAGGGGTTAGGGATAGTGTTAGAGTTAAGGGTTAGAAGTATGGTTCAGGTTTATGTTTAGCATTAGGGGTTGGGGTTAGTGTTAACTGTAGGTCAGTGTTGGGGTTAGATCTCTAGGCATTAGGGTAAAGGTTAGGGTTAGTGTTAAGTGTTAGGGTTATGTTTAATGGTTAGGATTGGGAATAGGGTTAAGGGTTAGGGTTAAGGTTAGGGGTTATGACTAAGGATCAACCGTTAGGGTTACTTTTAGGCGTAGGTTTAGGGTAAGAGGTTAGGGTTAGTGTTAGTGTTGTTGGTCGGGTTAAGGTTAGGGTTGGCGCTTCAGAATTAGGGATTAGGTGTTACGGTTATGGCTAGGAGTTAGGGTTAGAATGACGGTATAGGGCTTGTTCTCAGGGTGTCATGCATTAACGTTAAGATATGGGGTTAAAGTTAGGGTTACGGTGAGGTTTACCTGTTAAGGTGAGCAGTAGGATCAGGGTTATGTTATGTTCTGGGTTAGGCTTATGGTTGAATGGAGGGTTTATGCTTAGGGCACGGGCCCTGTATGCCCTAGGAGGCAAAGTTAGGTGTCTGTGATGGTCGCTGGGAACCCACTCTATCGTACGCAGTGTATGGGCCTCTGGGTTTTAGGCAGGACACTGGCAGAGAGTCCTTTCACGCATGGCATGGGAGGATTGCAGGCTTTCTAAACTCTAAGAAAGCAAGAAGTCTGAGAATTAGATTTAGGGTTAGGATTATGGTTAGGGTTAAGGATGAAGTTTAGTGTTAGGGTGAGGGCTTAGGGTTAGGGATTAGGGTTAGGGTTAAAGGTTACTCTTAGATTTAACAGTTACACTTTGGTTTAGGGTTGAGGTTTATGGTTAGGGTAAAGATGAGGGGTTAGGTTTTGGTACAGGGTTAGGGTTAAGTGTTAGGTTTAGGGTTGAAGATTAGGATTAGGGTTAGGATTAAAGGTTAGCATGAGAGTTAACGCTTAGGGTTAAGTTTAAGAGTTAGCGTTAGCGTTAGGGTTAGGGTTAGTTTTAGGGTTAGAGTTATGTGCCATGGTTTGTGTTAGAGGTTAGGATTAGGTTTACTGTTCATGGTTAGGGTTACGTTTAGGGGTAGCATTAGGGTTAGAGTTAGGGTTAGGGTTAAGGGATAGGATTAGGGTTAAGTGTTGAGCTTAGGGTTAGGGTTTAGTGTTAGGGTTATCCTTAAGGATTAGGGTTAGGGTCAGGGTTAAATGTTTGGGTGCGGGTAATGGTTAGGGTCTGGGTTAAGGTTTATAGATAGGGTTAGTGTTAAGGGTTACGGGTAGGTTTAGGGTTCAGGGTTTAGAGTTAGCATTAGGGCTTAAGGTTAGGATTAGGTGGTAGGTTAGATTTAGGGTTAGATCTAGGCGTTAGAGTAAGGGTTAAGAGATAGGGTTAGGTTTAATGCTTAGGATTAGGGTAAGGGTTTGGGGTTAAGTGTGAAGGGTTAGGTTTAAGGATCAAAGGTTAGGGTTGTTTTTAGCTGTAGTGTTAGGTTTAGGGATAAGGGATAAGATTGGCGTAAGGGTTTTTCTTACTGTTAGGGTTAAGGGTCAGGCTTAGATTAAAGGTTAAGGTTAGGGTCAGTGTTAAGGGTTAGGGTGAGGGTTAACGGTTAGGGTAAAGGTTAAGCGTTAGGGTTAGGGATTAGCGATTAGGGTTTTTGGTAAGTGTTAGGGTTAGGAGTTCGTGTTTTATGAAGGGGTATGGTTAGAATTAGGATTGGGGTTAGTGTTAGGGTTAGGTTTTGGGGTTAGGGTTAGGGTAAAAGGATAGGATTAGGGTTAAGGGTTGGGATCAGGTTTAGGGGTAAAGTTTAGTGTTCTGGTTAATGTTTAGTGTTATGGTCCAGTTTAAGTGTTAGGGTGAGGGTTAACGGTTAGGATTAGGCTTAGAGTTTGGGGATATAGTGAGGGTTCAGTGTTAGGGTTAGGTTTAGGGTTCAGGGTTAGGGTTAGCTTTAGGTGTTATGGTTAGGGTTAGGTGTTAGGTTAGTGTCAGGGTTAGGTCTAGTCGTGAGGGTAAGGTTTAGGGTTTGCTTTAAGCGCTTGGGTTAGGTTTAATGTTTAGGATTAGGATTAGGGTTAAGGGTTAGGGTAAAGGCTTAGGGGTTAGGGTGAAGGGTTAGGGTTTTTGTTAGACATAGAGTTGGGGTTAGAAGTAAGGGTTACAGTCAGTGTTAGGGTTGTAGGTAGGGTTACGGTTAGGGTTAGCAGTTTAGAATTAGGGTTAGGGATTAGGTGTTACAGTTATGACTAGGAGATAAGGTTAGAATTATGGGATAGGGGTTGTTCTCAGGGAATGGGTTATGCATTAACGTTAGGATAAGAGGTTAAAGTTAGGCTCACGGTGAGGTTTACGTGTTAAGGGGAGAAATAGGAACAGGGTTGGGTGTTATGTTCAGGGTTAGGGTTATCTGTTAAAGGTATTGTTTATGCTTAGCGCACGGGCCCTGTCTGCATTAGGCAGGCGGGGGGAGTTTAGGGGGCTGGGATTGTACCCGGGAACCCACTCTATCATACTCTGGGTATGGGCCTGTGGGTTTCATGCAGGACACAGTGGTAGAGCCTCCTTTCACGCATGGCATGGGTGGATTGCAGGCTTTCTAAACTCTAAGAAAGGAAGAAGTCTTATAATTTGATTTTAGGGTTAGGTTTATGGATAGGGTTAAGGATAAATTTTAGTGTTAGTGTGAGGGCTTAGGGTTAGGGATTAGGGTTAGGGTTAAAGGTTACTCTTAGATTTAACGGTTACACTTTGGTTTCGGGTTGAGGTTTACGGTTAGGGTTAAGATGAGGGGTTAGAGTGTGGTACAGGGTTAGGGTTAAGTGTTAGGTTTAGGGTTGAAGATTAGGATTAGGGTTAGGATTAAAGGTTAGCGTGAGAGTGAACGCTTAGTGTTAAGGTTAAGAGTTAGGGTTTAGGGCCGGGCGCGGTGGCTCATGCCTATAATCCTACCACTCTGGGAGGCCGAGGTGGGTGGATCGTTTGAGCTCAGGAGTTCAAGACCAGCCTGAGCAAGAGCGGGACCCCATCTGTACTAAAAATAGAAAGAAATTATATGGACAGCTAAAAATATATATAGAAAAAAAATTAGCCGGGCATGGTGGCGCATGCCTGTAGTCCCAGCTGCTCGGGAGGCTGAGACAGGAGGATTCCTTGAGCTCAGGAGTCTGAGGTTGCTGTGAGCTAGGCTGATGCCACGGCACTCACTCTATCTTGGGCAACAGAGTGAGACTCTCTCAAAAAAAAAAAAAAAAAAAAAGATTTAGGGTTTAGGGTTATGGTTAGGGTTAGGGTTAGTTTTAGGGTTAGAGTTATGTGCTATGGTTTATGTTAGAGGTTAGGGTTAGGTTTACTGTTCACGGTTAGGGTTGGGTTTAGGGGTTAGCATTAGGGTTAGGGATTAGGTTTAGGGTAAGGGTCTAGAGTTAATGTTGGGCTTTAGGCTCGGGGCTTAGGTTCAGGGTCAGGGGTTAGCGTTGGTGGTAGGGCTTAGCTTTAGCGGTCAGTTTAAGGGCACAGGACCTGGTTAATCTACGGTGAGAGGGGTGCGGTCGGAGTCACCACGAAAGCACAACATCATTCCCTGGGCCTTGGGAGAGGACCTCCATGCAGGACTCAGGCGGAGCCTCATCTCACACATGGCATGGATGTATTGTAGGCTTGCTTCACTCTGGGAATGGAAGTAGTGTGAGAATTAGGGTTGGGGTTGGGGTTAGGGTTTTTCGTGTTAGGGGTTAGGTTTCGAGTCAGGGTTAGGTGCTAGGGATTAGTGGTTAGGGTTAGAGTTAGTGTTAGGGGTAAGGTGTTAAGTCTGGGTTAGGGGGCCAGGCTAAGGTTTAGGGTTGGAGTTAGCGTTAGGTTTAGGGGTTAGGGTTAAGGGATAGGGTTAGGATTCAGGGTGAGGGTTAAGGGGTAACAGTTGGGGTTAGGCTTAGGGGTAAGGGATAGTGTTAGGGTTAAGGGTTAGGAGCTTGGTTCAGGTTTAAGGTTAGCATTAGGGGTTGGGGTTAGTGTTAACTGTAGGTCAGTGTTGGGGTTAGATCTCTAGGCATTAGGGTAAAGGTTAGGGTTAGGGTTAAGAGTTAGGGTTATGTTTAATGGTTAGGATTGGGAATAGGGTTAAGGGTTAGGGTTAAGGTTAGGGGTTATGACTAAGGATCAACGGTTAGGGTTACTTTTAGGCGTAGGATTAGGGTAAGGGGTTAGGGTTAGTGTTAGTGTTGTTGGTCGGGTTAAGGTTAGGGTTGGCGTTTCAGAATTAGGGATTAGGTGTTACGGTTATAGCTAGGAGGTAGGGTTATAATGACGGTATAGGGCTTGTTCTCAGGGTGTCATGCATTAACGTTAAGATATGGAGTTAAAGTTAGGGTTATGGTGAGGTTTACCTGTTAAGGTGAGCAGTAGGATCAGGGTTAGGTGTTATGTTGTGGGTTAGGCTTATGGGTGAGGGGTAGGGTTTATGCTTAGGGCACGGGCCCTGTATGCTCTAGGAGGCAAAGTTAGGTGTCTGGGATGGTCGCTGGGAACCCACTCCTCCGCACGCAGTGTATGGGCCTCTGGGTTTCATGCAGGACACTGTGGCAGAGCCTCCTTTCACGCATGGCGTGGGAGGATTGCAGGCTTTCTAAACTCTAAGAAAGCAAGAAGTCTGAGAATTAGATTTAGGGTTAGGGTTATGGTTAGGGTTAAGGATGAAGTTTAGTGTTAGGGTGAGGGCTTAGGCTTAGGGATTACGGTTAGGGTTAAAGGTTACTCTTAGATTTAACGGTTACACTTTGGTTTAGGGTTGAGGTTTCAGGTTAGGGTTAAGATGAGGGGTTAGGGTTTGGTACAGGGTTAGGGTTAAGTGTTAGGTTTAGGGTTGAAGATTAGGATTAGGGTTAGGATTAAAGGTTAGCGTGAGAGTTAACGCTTAGGGTTAAGGTTAAGAGTTAGGGTTTAGGGTTAGGGTTAGGGTTAGGGTTAGTTTTAGGGTTAGAGTTATGTGCTATGGTTTGTGTTAGAGGTTAGGGTTAGGTTTACTGTTCACGGTTAGGATTACTTTTAGCGGTTAGCATTAGGGTTAGGGTTAGGGTTAGGGTTAAGGGATAGGATTAGGGTTAAGTGTTGGGCTTAGGGTTAGGGTTTAGTGTTAGGGTTATCATTAAGGATTAGGGTTAGGGTCAGGGTTAAATGCTTGGGTGCGGGTAATGGTTAGGGTCAGCGTTAAGGTTCACGGATAGGGTTACTGTTAAGGGTTACAGGTAGGTTTAGGGTTCAGGGTTAGCGTTAGCATTAAGGCTTAAGGTTAGGATTAGGCGGTAGATTAGATTTAGGGTTAGATCTAGGCGTTAGGGTAAGGGCTAGGGTTAGGGTTAAGATATAGGGTTAGGTTTAATGCTTAGGATTAGGGTTAGGGTTTGGGGTTAAAGTAAGTGTTTGGGGTTAGGTTTAAGGATCAAAGGTTAGGGTTATTTTTAGCTGTAGTGTTAGGGTTAGGGATAAGGGATCCCATTAGCATTAAGGGTCTTCCTTACTGTAGGGTTAAGGGTTAGGCTTAGAGTTAAAGGTTAAGGTTAGGGTCAGTGTTAAGAATTAGGGTGAGGGTTAACGGTTAGGGTAAAGGTTAAGCGTTAGGGTTAGGGATTAGTGATTAGGGTTTTTGGTTAGTGTTAGGGTTAGCGGTTAGGAGTTAGTGTTTTATGAAGGGGTATGGTTACAATTAGGATTGGGATTAGAGTTAGGGTTAGATATAGGGGTTAGGTTTAGGGGTTAGTTTTAGGGTAAAAGGATAGGATTAGGGTTATGGGTTGGGCTTAGTTTTAGGGTTAAAGTTTACTGCTAGGGTTAGGGATAGGGTTCACGGTTAGCTTTAGGGGTTCTGGTTAGTGTTAGGTGTTAGGTTAGTGTCAGGGTTAGGTCTAGTCGTGAGGGTAAGGTTTAGGGTTAGCTTAAGAGCCAGGGTTAGGTTTAATGGTTAGGATTAGCATTACAGTTAAGGGTTCGGGTAATGCGTAGTGGTTAGGGTGAAGGGTGAAGGGTTAGGGTTTTTGTTAGGCATAGCGTTGGGGTTAGAACTAAGGGTTCCTGTCAGTGTTAGGGTTGTAGGCAGCGTTACGGTTAGGCTTAGCGGTTGAGAATTAGGGTTAGGGATTAGGTGTTACATTTATGACTAGGAGATAGGGTTAGAATTATTGGATAGGGGATGTTCTCAGGGAATGGTTTATGTATTAACGTTACGATCAGAGGTTAAAATTAGGCTCACGGTGAGGTTTACGTGTTAAGGGGAGAAATAGGAACAGGGTTAGGTGCTATGTTCAGGGTTAGGGTTATCTGTTAAAGGTATTGTTTATGCTTAGCGCACGGGCCCTGTCTGCATGAAGCTGGGGGGAGGTTAGGGGGCTGGCATTGTCACGGGGAACCCGCTGTATCGGACTCTGGGTATGGGCCCGTGGTTTTCATGCAGGACACAGTGGTAGAGCCTCCTTTCCCACATTGCATGGGAGGATTGCAGGCTTTCTAAACTCTAAGAAAGCAAGAAGTCTGAGAATTAGATTTAGGGTTAGGATTATGGTTAGGGTTCAGGATGAAGTGTAGTGTTATGGTGACGGGATAGGGTTACAGATTAGGGTTACGGTTTAAGGTTACTCTTAGGTTTAACAATTACAGTTTGTTTTAGTGTTGAGGTTTGCAGATAGGGTTAAGATGAGGGGTTAGGGTTTGGTACATGGTTAGGGTTGTGTTAGGTTTAGGGTTGAAGATTAGGATTAGGGTTGGGATTAAAGTTAGCATGAGAGTTAACGGTTAAGGTTAAGGTTAAGGGTTAGAGTTAGGGTTTAGGTTCAGGGTTAAGCGTTAGGGTTAGTTTTAGGGTTAGAGTTATGTGTTAGGGTTTGTGTTAGAGGTAGGGTTAGGTTCACTGTTCACGGTTAGGGTTACCTCTAGGGGTTAGCATTAGTGTTAGGGATTAGGTTTAGGGTAAGTGTTTAGAGTTAGTGTTGGGCTTTAGGCTCAGGGCTTAGGTTCAGGGTCAGGGGTTAGGGTTGGTGGTAGGGCTTAGCTTTAGTGGTCAGTTTAAGGGCACAGGACCTGGTTAATCTACGGTGAGAGGGGTGTGGTCGGAGTCACCACGAAAGCACAACATCATTCCCTGGGCCTTGGTAGAGGACCTACATGCAGGATTCAGGCGGAGCCTCATCTCACACATGGCATGGCTGTATTGTAGGCTTGCTTTACTCTGGAAATGGAATTAGTGTGAGAATTAGGGATAGGTTTGGGGTCAGGGGTTTCGAGTTAGGGATTAGGTTTTGAGTCAGGGTCAGGTGCTAGGGATTAGTGGTTAGGGTTAGAGTTAGTGTTAGGGGTTAGGTGTTAAGTCTGGGTTCGGGGGCCAGGATTAGGTTTAGGGTTGGGGTTAGCGTTAGGGTTAGGTGTTAGGGTTAAAGTTTAGGCTTAGAGTCAGGGTTAAGTGTTAGGGTGAGTCTTAACATTTAGGGTTAAGGTTAGGGGGTTATGGATAGGGTTAGGGTTAAGGGTTAGTTTTATAGTTCAGGTTTAAGGTTAGGATCAGGGGTTAGGGTTAGTGTTAACTGTAGGTCAGTGTTGGGGTTAGATCTCTAGGCATTAAGGTATAGGTTAGGGGTAGAGTTAAGTAGGGTTATGTTTAATGGTTAGGATTGGGATTAGCGTGAAGGGTTAGGGTTAAGGTTTAGGGGTTATGACTAAGTATCAATGGTTAGGGTTACTTTTAGGTGTAGGGTTAGGGTAAGTGTTTAGGGTTAGTGTTAGTGTTGTTGGTAGGATTAAGGTTAGGGTTGGCGTTTCAGAATTAGGGATTAGGTGTTACGGTTATGGCTAGGAGTTAGGGTTAGAATTACGCTATAGGGCTTGTTCTCAGGGTGTCATGCATTATCGTTAATATAAGGGGTTAAAGTTAGGGTTACGGTGAGGTTTACGTGTTAAGGTGGACAGTAGGATCAGGGTCAGGTGTTATGTTTCGGGTTAGGGTTATGGGTGAGGGGTAGGGTTTGTGCTTAGGGCACAGGCCCTGTATGCACTAGGAGGCGAAGTTAGGGGTCTGTGATGGTCGCTGGGAACCCACTCTATCGTACGCAGTGTATGGGCCTCTGGGTTTCATGCAGGACACTGTGGCAGAGCGGGCTTTCATGCATGGCTTAGTAGGATTGTAGGCTTTCAAAACTCTGAGAAAGCAAGAAGTCTGAGAGTTAGATTTAGAGTTAGTATTATGGTACGGTTTAGGGATGAGGATTAGTGATAGGGTGAGGGCTTAGGGTTAGGGATTAGGGTTAGGGTTAGGGTTGTTGGTAGGGTGAAGGTTAGGGTTGGCATTTTAGAATTAAGGATGAAGTGTTACGGTTATGGCTAGGGGTTAGGATTAGAATTATGGGATAGGGCTCCTTCTCAGTGTGTTATGCATTAACGTTAAGATAAGGGGATAAGTTAGGGTTACGGGGAGGTTTATGTTTTAAGGTGAGCAATAGGATCAGGGTCAGGTGCTATGTTCAGGGTGAGGGTTATCTGTTAGGGGTAGTGTTTATATTTAGCGTACAGGCTCTGTCTGCACTGGGCGGGGGGCTGGGGTTACGGGGATGGGATTTCCCCGGGAACCCACTCTATCATACGCTAGGTATGGGCTCCTGGTTTCATGCAAGAGAGAGCTGCAGAGCCCCCTTTTACTCATGGCATGGGAGGATTTTAGGCTTTCTAAACTCTAAGAAAGCAAGAAGTCCGAGAATTAGATTTAGGGGTAGGATTATGATAATGTTTAGGGTTAGGGTTAGTGTTAAGGTGGGGTCTTAGGGTTAAGGGTTAGCGTTAGAGGTTAGTGTTAGGTTTAACAGTTACAGTTAGGTTTATGGTTAAGTTTGAGGGTTAGGGTTAAGGTTTGGGTTTAGCGTTTGACACAGGGTTAGGCTTCAGTGTTAGCTTTATGGTTAAAGATTAGGATTAGGGTTAGTGTGAGGGTTAATGGTAAGGGTCAAGATTAAGGGTTAGGGTTGGGATTAGGGTTAGGTTTAGGGTTAGGGGTTAGGGTTAGGCTTAGGGTTAAGGGATAGGATTAGGGTTAAGTGTTGGGCTTATGGTTAGGGTTAAAGTTTAGTGTTAGGGTTAATGTTTAGTGTTATGGTCCAGTTTAAGTGTTAGGGTGAGGGTTAACAGTTAGGATTAGGCTTAGGGGTTAGGGATATAGTGAAGGATCAGTATTAGGGTTAGGTTTAGGGTTCAGGGTTAGGGTTAGCTTTAGGGGTTATGGCTAGTGTTAGGTGTTAGGTTAGTGTCAGGGTTAGGTCTAGTCGTGAGGGTAAGGTTTAGGGTTAGCTTTAAGAGCTAGGGTTAGGTTTAATGGTTAGGATTAGGATTACGGTTAAGGGTTAGGGTAATGCGTAGGGATTAGGGTGACGGTGAAGGGTTAGGGCTTTTCTAGGCATAGCGTTGGGGTTAGAAGTAAGGGTTCCTGTCAGTGTTAGGGTTGTAGGCAGCGTTACGGTTAGGCTTAGCGGTTGAGAATTAGGGTTAGGGATTAGGTGTCACAGTGATGACTAGGAGATAGGGTTAGAATTATTGGATAGGGGATGTTCTCAGGAAATGGGTTATGCATTAACGTTAGGATAAGAAGTTAAAGTTAGGCTCACGGTGAGGTTTACGTGTTAAGGGGAGAAATAGGAACAGGGTTAGGTGCTATGTTCAGGGTTAGGGTTATCTGTTAAAGGTATTGTTTATGCTAAGCGCACGGGCCCTGTCTACATTAAGCTGGGGCGAGGTTAGGGGGCTGGGATTGTCACCGGGAACCCAATGTATCAGACTCTGTGTATGGGCCCGTGGTTTTCATGCAGGACACAGTGGTAGAGCCTCCTTTCCCACATGGCATGGGAGGATTGCAGGCTTTCTAAACTCTAAGAAAGCAAGAAGTCTGAGAATTAGATTTAGGGTTAGGATTATGGTTAGGGTTCAGGATGAAGTGTAGTGTTATGGTGAGGGGATAGGGTTACAGATTAGGGTTACGGTTTAAGGTTACTGTTAGGTTTAACGGTTACAGTTCGTTTTAGGGTTGAGGTTTGTGGATAGGGTTAAGATGAGGGGTTAGGGTTTGGTACAGGGTTAGGGTTGTGTTAGGTTTAGGGTTGAAGATTAGGATTAGGGTTAGGATTAAAGGTTAGCATGAGAGTTAACGGTTAAGGTTAAGGTTAAGGGATAGGGTTAGGGTTTAGGTTCAGGGTTAAGGGTTAGGGTTAGTTTTAGGGTTAGAGTTATGTGTTAGGATTTGTGTTAGAGGTTAGGGTTAGGTTTACTGTTCACGGTTAGGGTTACGTTTAGGGTTTAGCATTAGGGATAGGGATTAGGTTTAGGGTAAGTGTTTGGAGTTAGTGTTGGGCTTTAGGCTCGGGGCTTAGGTTCAGGGTCAGGGGTTAGGGTTGGTGGTAGGGCTTAGATTTAGCGGTCAGTTTAAGGGCACTGGACCTGGTTAATCTACGGAGACAGGGGTGTGGTCTGAGTCACCACGAAAGCACAACATCATTCCCTGGGCCTTGGGACAAAACCTACATGCAGGACTCAGGCGGAGCCTCATCTCACACATGGCATGGCTGTATTGTAGGCTTGCTTCACTCTGGGAATGGAAGTAGTGTGAGAATTAGGGTTAGGTTTGGGTTTAGGGGTTTCGAGTTAGGGGTTAGGTTTCGAGTCAGGGTCAGGTGCTAGGGATTAGTGGTTAGGGTTAGAGTTTGTGTTAGGGGTAAGGTGTTAAGTCTGGGTTAGGGGGCCAGGGTTAGGTTTAGGGTTGTGGTTAGCGTTAGGGTTAGGGGTTAGGGTTAAGGGATAGGGTTAGAGTCAGGGTTAATGTTAGGGTGAGGCTTAACAGTTAGGGTTAGGGTTAGGGGGTTAGGGATAGGGTTAGGGTTAAGGGTTATGTTTATGGTTCAGCTTTAAGTTAGGATTTGGGGTTAGGATTAGTGTTAACTGTAGGTCAGTGTTGGGGTTAGATATCTAGGCATTAGGGTAGAGGTTAGCGGTAGGGTTAAGTAGGGTTATGTTTAATGGTTAGGATTGGGATTAGCATGAAGGGTTAGGGTTAAGGTTTAGGGGTTATGACTAAGGATCAATGGTTAGGGTTATTTTTAGGCGTAGGGTTAGGGTAAGGGTTTAGGGTTAGGGTTAGGGTTGTTGGTAGGGTGAAGGTAGGGTTGGCATTTTAGAATTAGGGATGAGGTGTTAGGGTTATGGCTGGGGATTAGATTTAGAATTATGGGATAGGGCTTCTTCTCAGGGTGTTATACATTAATGTTAAGATAAGGGGATAAGTTAGGGTTTCGGAGAGGTTTATGTTTTAAGGTGAGCAATAGGTTCAGGGTCAGGTTTTATATTGAGGGTGAGGGTTATCTGTTAGGGATAGTGTTTATACTTAGCGTACGGTCCCTGTCTGCACTGGGTGGGGGGCGGGGGTTAGAGGGATGGGATTGTCCCCGGGAACGCACTCTATCATACGCTGGGTATGGGCTCCTGGGTTTCATGCAGGACACAGTGGAAGAGCCCCCTTTTACTCATGGCATGGGAGGATTGTAGGCTTTCTTAACTCTGAGAAAGCAAGAAGTCTGAGAATTAGATTTAGGGGTAGGATTATGGTAATGTTTAGAGAGGAAAATTAGTGTTAGGGTAGCCTCTGAGGGTTAGGGGTTAGCGTTAAAGGTTAGTGTTATTTTTAATAGTTACAGTTACGTTTACGGTTAAGTTTCAGGGTTAGGGTTAAGGTTTGGTTTTAGCGTTTGGCACAGGGTTAGGCTTCAGTGTTAGGTTTATGGTTAAAGATTAGGATTAGGGTTAGGGTTAAGGGTTAGTGTGAGGGTTAATGGTAAGGGTCAAGATTAAGTGTTACGGTTGGGGTTAGGGTTAGGAATAAGGCTTCGTGTAACGTTTAGGGTTAGAGTTAAGTGTTATGGTTATGGCTAGAGGTTAGGGTTAGGTTTAGGGTTCATGGTTAGGGTTACATTTAGGGGTTCGGGTTACGGGTTAAGTTTAGGGTGAGTGTTTAGTGTTACTGTTGGGCGTTAGGATAAGGGCCGAGGTTTAGGGTTAGGATTTAGGTTTAGTGTTAGGGCTTAGATTTAGTGGTTAGTTTAAGGGCACATGCTCTGTTTAATCTATGGTGGGAAGGGTGCAGACTGGGTCGCCTCAACACCACACCATCGTACCTGGGCCTCGGGCCCAGACCTACATGCAGGACTCAGGCAGAGCCTCTTCTCATTTGTGGCATGGCTCTATTGTAGGCTTGGTCAACTCTGAGAACGGAGGAAGTGTGAGAATTAGGGTTATGGTTAGGGTTATGTGTTTAGGGTTAGAGGTTAGGGTTTGAGTGAAGTTTAGCTGTTAGGAATTAGAAGTTAGGATTAGTGTGTCAGGGGTTAGGTGTTAGGTTTTTGTAAGGGGCTAGCGTTAGATTTAGGGTTAGGGTTAATGTTCGGGCGGGTTAGGGGTCAGCCTTAGGGTTAGGCTTACGAGATAGGATTAAGGTAAAGGGTGAAGGCTTAAGATTAGCAGTAAGGGTTAAGGTTAGGGTTAAGGGTTAGGGTTTCGGTCCAAGTTAAGGGTGAGAGTGAGGGTTAACAGTTGCGATTAGGGTAATGGTTTAGGGATAGTAATAGGTTTAAGGGATAGGGTTAGGGTTAGGTTTAGGGTTCGGGGTTAGGGTTAGCATTAGCGGTTAGGGTTAGGGTTAGGGGTTAGGGTTACAGTTAGGGTTAGGTCTAGGCATTATGGTAATGGTTCGTGTTAGGGTTAAGAATTAGGGTTAGGTTTAATTGTTAGGATTATGATCAGTGTAATGGTTAGGGTTAGGGTTAGCGGTTAGAGTTAGGGTTAGTGTTAGGGTTGTTTGTAGGGTGAAGGTAATGTTTAACAGTTGAGAATTAAGGTTAGGGATTAGGTGTTACGGTTATGCTAGGAGTTAGGCTTAGAATTAAGGGATAGGGTTTGTTCTTAGGGTAAGTGTTATTCAATAACATTAGGATAGGGGGTAAAAGTTAGGGTTACAGTGAGGTTTACGTGTTAAGGTGAACAATAACATCAGGGTTAGGTGTTATGTTCAGGGTTAGGGTTATGGGTGAGGTGCAGGGTTTTTGCTTAGGGCATAGGCCCTGTCAGCACTAGCAGGGGGAGTTAGGGGGCCGTGATTGTCCCCAGGAACCCACTCTATTGTACACAGAGTATGGGCTCCTGGGTTTCATGCAGGACACTGTGGTAGAGCCAGGTTTCACGCATGGCTTTGGAGAATTGTAGGCTTTTAAAACTCTGAGATAGCAAGAAGTCTGAGAATTAGATTTAGGGTTAGGATTATGGTTAGAGTTAGGGATGAAGATTAGTCAGGGAGAGGGCTTAGGGTTAGGGCTTAAGCTTCGAGTGAGGATTAGGGGTTAGGGAGTAGGTGTTGGGTTTAGTGATAGGGTTAGGGTTTAGGGGTTAGGGTTGGGTTAGGGGCTAGGGTTAGATTTATGGTGGGGTTATGGTTAGCATTAGGGGTTAGGGTTAGGGTTAAGGGATAGGATAAGGGTTAAGCGTTAAGGCTTAGGGTTAGTGTTAAGTGTTAGGTTTAGTTTTAAGGGTTAGGGTTACAGTTCGAGTTAAGGGTTAGTGTGGGGTTAACAGTAAGGGCTAGGCTTATGGCTTAAGGATAGAGTTAGGTTTAAGGCTTAGGATTAGGGTTCAGTGTTAGGGTTAGCATTAGGGATTAGGGTTAGGGTTAGGGGTTACGTTTACTCTTAGGGTTAGGTCTAGGCGTTAGGGTACGTGCTAGTGTTAGGCTTAAGAGTTAGGGTTAGGTTTAATTGTTAGGATTAGGATCAAGGTTAAGGGTTAGGGTTAAGGTTAGGGGTTAGGGTTAAGTGTCAAGTGTTACGGTTATTTTTAGGTGTACGGTTAGGGTTAGCGGTTAGGGTTAGGGTTAGTGTTAGGGTTGTTTGTAGGGGTAAGGTAATGTTTAGCAGTTTTGAATTAGCCTTAGGGATTAGGTGTTATAATTGTGGCTAGGAGTTAGGGTTAGAATTAAGGGATAGGGGTTGTTCTTAGGGTAAGTCTTATGCATTAACGTTAGGATAACGGGTTCAAGTTAGAGTTATGGTGAGGTTGATGTGTTAAGGTGAGCAATAGTATCAGGGTGAGCTGTGATGTTCAGGGTTAGGGTTATGGGTGAGGGGTAGTGTTTATGCTTATATCACGAGCCCTCCCTGCTCTAGGAGGGGGCTTAGGGGGCTGGGATAGATGCCAGAAGCCATTCTATCATATGCTGGGTATGGGCCCCCTGGTTTCATGCCGGACACAGTGGCCGAGCCTCCTTCTACACATGGCATGGGAGGATTGTAGGCTTTGTAAACTCTGAGAAAGCAAGAAGTCTGAGAATTAAATTTAGGGCTAGGATTAGGGTTAGGGTTAGCAATATAGGTTACTGTTATGGTGAGGGCTTAGGGTTAGGGGTTTTGGTTAGGGTCAGGGTTAAAGGTTAGTGTTAGGTTTAACAGTTACAGTTAGGTTTAGGGTTAAGCTTTAAGGTTTACGGTTAGGGTTAAGATTAGGGGTTAGGTTTTGGTACAGGGTAAGGGTTAAGTGCTAGGTTTAGGGTTAAAGATTAGGATTAGGGTTAGGGTTAAGGTTTAGTGTGAGGGTTAACGGTTAGGGTTAAGGTTAAGTGTTAGGGTTATGGGTTAGGGTTAGGGTTAAGTGCTCATGTTAGGTTTAGGGTTAGAGTTAAGTGTTATGGTTAGGGTTAGGGGTTTGGGTTAGGTTTAGGGTTCATGGTTAAGGTTACATTTAGGGGTTAGGTTTAGGGTAAGCGTTTAGTGTTAGTGTTGGGCATTAGGGTGAGGGCTTAGGTTTAGGGTTAGGGGTTAGGGTCAGTGTTTGGGCTTTGATTTAGCGGTTAGTTTAAGGGTACAGGACCTGTGTAATCTATGGTGAGAAGGGTGCAGAATGTTTCCATGCGACACCACACCATCGGATCCTGGGCCTTTGGCCCAGACCTACTTGCAGGACTCATGCAGAAACTCTACTCACGCATTGCATGGTTGTATTTTAAGCTTGGTTAACTCTGAGAATGGAAGTAGTGTGAGAAATAGGGTTATGGTTAGGGTTAAGGGTTTGGTGTTAGGGGTTAGGGTTCAAGTGAGGTTTAGTGGTTAGGGACTAGGATTTAGGGTTAGTGTTAGGGTTAGGGGTTAGGGGTTAGGGGTTAGTTTTGCGTTAGGGGCTAGGGTTAGATTTATGGTTGGGGTTAGTGTTAGGGTTAGGATTAGGCATCAGGGTTAGTGTTAGGGTTAAAGGATAGGATTGGGGTTAAGTGTTAAGGCTTAGGGTTTGTGTTAAGTGTTAGGGTTGGGGTTTAGGCTTAGGGTTACGGTTCGAGTTAAGCTCTAGGGTGAGGGTTAAAGATTAGGCTTAGGATTATTGGTTAGGGATAGAGTTATGTTTAAGGGTTAGGGATAGGGTTAGGTTTAGGGTTCAGTGTTAGGGTTAGCATTAGGGGTTAGGGTTAGGGGTTAGGCGTAGTGATGTATTAAGGGCTATGGTTAGAATTAGGATTGGGGTTAGTGTTAGGTTTAGGGTTAGGGGTTAGGTTTAGGGTTAAGGGATAGGATTATGGTTAAGTGTTGGGCGTAGGTTTAGGGTTAAAATTTAGTGTTAGGGTTAAGATTTAGTGTTAGGGTCCAGTTTAAGGGTTAGGGTGAGGGTTAACGGTTAGGGTTAGGGTTAGGGGTTAGGGATATAGTTAGTATTAAGTGTTAGGGTTAGGTTTAGGGTTCAGGGTTAGGGTTAGCTTTAGGGGTTATGATTAGGGTTAGGTGTTAGTTTAGTGTTAGTGTTAGGTCTAGGCGTCAGGGTAAGGTTTAGGGTTAGGGTTAAGAGCTAAGTTTGGGTTTAGTGGTTAGGATTAGGATTAGGGTTAGGAGTTAGGGTAAAGGGTCAAGGGTTAGCATTATTTTTAGCCATAGCTTTGGCGTTAGGAGTAAGGGTTAGGTTCAGTGTTAGGGTAACAGTAGGTTACCGTAACAGTAACTACGTAGGGTAACAGTTAGTGTTAGTGGTTTAGAATTAGGGTTAGGAATTAGTTGTTACAGTTATGACTAGGAGATAGGGTTAGAATTATGGGATAGGGGTTATTCTCAGGGTAAGTGTTATGCATTAACGTTAGGATAAGAGGTTAAAGTTCAGGTTACAGTGAGGTTTACATTCTAAGGTGAGCAATAGAATCAGGGTTAAACGTTATTTTCAGGGTTAGAGTTTTGGGTGAGGTGTAGAGTTTATGCTTAGGACACCGGCCTTGTCTGCATTAGGCGGGGGGCGGGAGTTAGGGGGCTGGGATTGTCACCAGGAACCCACTCTATCGTACTCTGGTTATGGGCCCCAGCGGTTCATTCAGGACACAGTGGAAGAGCCTCCTTTCACGCATGGAATGGGAGGATTGTAGGCTTTCTAAACTCTAAGAAAGCAAGAAGACTGAGAATTAGATTTAGGGTTAGGGTTAGGGTTCGGGTTAAGGATCAAGGTTAGTGTTAGGGTGAAGGCTTAGAGTTAGGGGTTACGGGTAGCGTTACAGGTTACTCTTAGTTTTAACCGTTACAGTTAGGTTCAGGGTTAAGGTTTACGGTTAGGTTTAAGGTTAGGGTTTAGGGTTTGGTACAGGATTAGGGTTAAATATTAGGTTTAGGGTTAAAGATTACGATTAAGGTTAGGTTTAAAGGTTAGTGTGAGGGTTAACAGTCAGGGTTAAAGTTAAGAGTTAGGGTTAGGGTTAGTGTTAGGATTAAGGGTTCATGTTAGGTTTAGGGTTAGAGTTAAGTGCTATGGTTAGCGCTCGAGGTTAGGGTTAGGTTTAGGGTTCACAGTTAGGGTTATGTTTAGGGGTTAGCATTAGGGTTAGGGATTAGCTTTAGGGTAAGAGTTTAGAGTTAGTGTTGGGCTTTAGGCTCAGGGCTTAGGTTTAGGGTCAGAGGTTAGGGTTGATGTTAGGGCTTAGATTTAGCGGTTAGTTTAAGGGCACAGGACCTGTTTATTCTACAGTGAGAGGGGTTAGGGTTAGGGTTAGGGTTGGCGTAAGGGTTACGGTTAGATTTAACCTTGGGGTTAGTGTTAGGGTTAGGGGTTAAAAACACCTACAGCCAGCCCTAACCCGATTTCTCACACTTCTTCCATTCTCAGAGTTAACCAAGCCTACAATACAGCCATGTCATGCGTGAGAAGAGGCTCCACCTGAGCCCTGTATGTAGGTCTTGGCCCAAGGCCCAGCGTATGGTGGTGTCGTGTCGCAGCGACCCTGTGCACCACTCTCACCATAGATTAAACAGGTCCTGTGCCCTTAAACTAACCGTTAAATCTCAGCCCGAACACTAATCCTAACCCCTAACCCGAAAAGTTATCCTTAACCCTAACTGTTAACACTCAAACTAACCCTTAACTCTAACCCTAGTCATGATCTTTAACCCTAACCCTAACACTTAACCCTAACCCTGTACCAAACCGTAACCCCTAAGCTTAACCCTAACCCTAAACCTAAACCCTAAGTCTAACTGTAACTGTTAAACCTAACAGTAACTTTTAACCCTATAACTAACCCTATCCCCTTACCCGAAGCCCTCACCCTAAGATTAAACTTCATCCCTAACCATAACGATAATCCTAACCCTAAATCTAATTCTCAGACTTCTTACTTTCTTAGAGATTTGAAAGCTTACAATCCTCCTTTACCATGCGTGAAATCAGGCTCTGCCAGAGTGTCCTACAAGAAACCCATGGGCCCATACCCTGCATACGATAGAGTGGGTTTCTGGTGACAATCGCATCCCCCTCAATCCCACTCCTAGGGCAGACAGGGCCCATACCCTAAGCAAAACCCTACCCCTCACTCATAATTCTAACCCTGATCCTATTGCTCACCTTAACACATAAACCTCACCGTAAACCTAAGTATAACCACTTATTCTAACGTTAATGCATAACACTTATGCTAAGAACAACCCCTATCACTTAATACTAACCCAAACTTCTAGCCATAACAGTAACCCCTAATCCCTAACCCTAATTCTAACCACTAAACATTACCTTAACCCTACAAACAACCCTAATACTAACCCTAACCTTAAACGCTAACCCTAACCTTATCCCTAAACATAACCTTAAAAGTTTACCCTAAACCCTAACCCTATCCCCTAACCCTAAGCCTAACCCTTAATTCTGATCCTAATCCTAACAATTAAACCTAATCCTAACACTAACCCTTACCTTAATGCCTAGACCTAATCTTAGCAGTAAAACTACCTCTAACCCTAACCCTAGACCTTAATCCTAACACTATCCCTAACTTATAACCCTAACTGTTAACCCTCATCCTAACCCTTAACTCGGACCATAACCCTAACCCTTAACCCTAACCCATCCCTTAATGCTAACCCTAAGCCTTAACCCTTAACCCTAATCCTATCCCTTAACCCTAACCCTAACCCCTAACCCTAACCCTACCCCAACCCTAAATCTAACCCTAGTCCCTAACCCAACCCTAACCGTTAACCCCTAATGCTAACATTAACCCTAACCCCTAATCCCTAACCCCTAACCCTCACTCGAACACTAACCCCTAACCCCAAACACCTAACCCTAATCATAACCATAATTCTCACACTTCCTCCATTCTCAGAGTTAGCCAAGCCTACAATAAAACCATGCCATGCGTGAGAAGAGGCTCTGCCTGAGACCTACATGTAGGTCTGGGCCCAAGGCCTAGGGTACGATGGTGTGGTGTGGCGATGACCCATTCCGCACACTTCTCACCATAGATTACACAGGTCCTGTGCCCTTAAAATAACCTCTAAATCTAAGCCCTAACACTAACTCTAACACTAACCCCTAACCCTAAGCTTAAGCCCTGACCCTAACGCCCAACACTAACATTAAACCCTTACCCTATTCCTAACCCATAACCCTACTGCCTAAACGTAACCCTAACGAGGAACCCTACCCCTAACCCTAACCCCAAACCCTAAGCCCTCACCCTAACACTAATCTTCATCCCTAAACCGTGCCGTAATCCTAACCCGAAATCTAATTCTCAGAGTTTTGAAAGCCTACAATCCTACTAAGCCATGCATGAAAGCCCGCTCTACCACAGTGTCCTGCATGAAACCCAGAGGCCCATACACTGCGTACTAAAGAATGGGTTCCCAGGGATCATCACAGATCCCTAACTTCGCCTCCTAGTGCATACAGGGCCCGTGCCCTAAGGATAAACCCTACCCTTCACCCATAACCCTAACCCAGAACATAACACCTAACCCTGATCCTACTGCTCACCTTAACAGGTAAAGCTCACCGTAACCCTAACTTTAAGCCCTTATCATAACGTTAATGCATGACACCCTGAGAACAAGCCCTATACCGTAATTCTAACCCTAACTCCTAGCCATAACCATAACACCTAATCCCTAATTGTGAAACGCCAACCCTAACCTTAACCCTACGAACAACACTAACAATAACCCTAACCCCTTACGCTAACCCTACACATAAAAATAACCCTAACCGTTGATCCTTAGTCATAACCCCTAACCTTAACCCTAACTCTTCACGCTAATCCCAATCCTAACCATTAAACATAACCCTAACAATTAACCCTAACCCTAACCTTTACCCTAATGCCTAGAGATCTAAACCCAACACTGACCTACAGTTAACACTAACGCTAACCCCCTAATGCTAACCTTAAACCTGAACCATAGCCTTGACCCTTAACCCTAAACCTATCCCTAACCCCCTAACCCTAACTGTTAACCCTGACCCTAACCCTTAACCCTGACCCTAACCCTAAACCTGAACCCTAACCCTAAGCCTAACCCTTAACCCTAACCCTATCCCTTAACCCTAACGCCTAACCCTAACGCTAACTCCAAACCTAAACCTTACCCTGGCCCCCTAACCAGACTTAACACATAACTCGTAACACTAACTCTAACCCTAATCACTAATCCCTACCACTTAACCCTGACTCGAAACCGAACCCCTAACTCGAAACCCCTAACCCCAACCCTAACCCTAATTCTCACACTACTTCCATTCCCAGAGTGAAGCAAGCCTACAATACAGCCATGCCATGTGTGAGATGAGGCTCCGCCTGAGTCCTGCATGTAGGTCTTGTCCTAGGGCCCAGGGAATGATGTTGTGCTTTCGTGGTGACTCCGACCACACCCCTCTGACCGTAGATTAACCAGGTCCTGTGCCCTTAAACTGACCGCTAAATCTAAGCCCTACCACCAACCCTAACCCCTGACCCTGAACCTAAGCTGCGAGCCTAAAGCCCAACACTAACTCTAAACCCTTACCCTAAACCTAATCCCTAACCCTAATGCTAACCCCTAAACGTAACCCTAACGGTGAACAGTAAACCTAACCCTAACCTCTAACACAAACCATAACATATAACTCTAACCCTAAAACTAAACCTAACCCTTAACCCTAAACCTAAACCCTAACCCTAACTCTTAACCTTAACCCTAACCGTTAACTCTCACACTAACCTTTAATCCTAACCCTAATCCTAATCTTCAACCCTAAACCTAACATTTAACCCTAACCCTGTACCTAACCCTAACCCTATACCAAACACTAACCCCTCATATTAACCCTAACTGTAAGCCTCAACCCTAAACTGAACTGTAACCATTAAACCTAAGAGTAACCTTTAACCCTAACCCTAATCCCTAACCCTAAGCCCTCACCCTAGCACTAAACTTCATCCTTAACCCTAACCATAATCCTAACCCTAAATCTAATTCTCAGACTTCTTGCTTTCTTAGAGTTTAGAAAGCCTGCAATCCTCCCATGCCATGCGTGAAAGGAGGCTCTACCACTGTGTCCTGCATGAAACCCACGGGCCCATAACCAGAGTACAATACAGTGGGATCCTGGTGACAATCCCAGCCCCCTAACCTCCCCCCGCCCTGTCCTAAGGCAGACATAGCCCGTGCGCTAAGCATAAACAATACATGTAACAGATATCCCTCACCCTGAACATAACACCTAACCCTGTTCCTATTTCTCCCCTTAACATGTAAAACTGACCATGAGCCTAACTTTAACCTCTTATCCTAACGTTAATGCATAACCCATTCCCTGAGAACAACCCCTATCCCATAATTCTAACCCTATCTCCTAGTCAAAACTGTAACACCTAATCCCTAACCCTAATTCTAAACCACTAACCCTAACCGGAACCCTGCCTACAACCCTAACACTGACAGTAACCCTTACTTCTAATCCCAACGCTATGCCTAACAGAAACCCTTAACCCTTCACCCTAACCCCTAAGCCTTACCCTAACCCTTAAACCTAATCCTAATCTTAACCATTAAACCTAACCCTAGCTCTTAAAGCTAACCCTAAACCTTACCCTCACGACTAGACCCAACCCTGACAGTAACCTAACACCTAACCGTAACCCCTAAAGCTAACCCTAATCCTGAACCCTAAACCTAAACCTAACACTGAACCCTCACTATATCCCCAACCTCTAAGCCTAATCCTAACCGTTAACCCTCACCCTAACACTTACAGTGGACCATAACACTAAACATTAACCCTAATACTAAAATTTAACCCTAACCCTGAGCCCAACCCTTAACCCTAATCCTATCCTTTTACCCTAACCCTAACCCTAACACTAACCCCAATCCTAGTTCTAACCATAACCTTTCATAAAACACTAACTCCTAACCCTAACACTTACCAAATACCCTAATCGCTAATCCCTAACACTAACGCTTAACCTTTACCGTAACCGTTAACACTCACCCTAACCCTTAACACTGACCCTAACCTTAACCTTTAATCTAAGCGTAACCCTTAACCCTAACAGTAAGGAAAACCCTTATGCCAATCTTATCCCTTATCCCTAACCTTAACACTACAGCTAAACATAACCCTAACCTTTGATACTTAAACCTTTTCCCTAACACTTACTTTTACCCCAAACCCTAACCCTAATCCTAAGCATTAAACCTAACCCTATCTCTTAATCCTTACTCTAACGCCTAGATCTAACCCTAAATGTAACCTACCACCTAATCCTAACCTTAAGCCCTAACGCTAATTCTAACCCTGAACCCTAAACCTACCCATAACCCTTAACACTAACCCTATCCATAAACCTTAACCCTGACCCTAACCATTACCCGCACCCAAACATTTAACCCTGACCCTAACCCTAATCCTTAATGATAACCCTAACACTAAACACTAACCCTAAGCCCAACACTTAACCCAAATCCTATCCCTTAACCCTAAGCCTAACCCTAACACCTAACCCTAAACCTAAGCCTAACCCCAACCTGAACCATTAATCTTGACCCTTACCATTAATCCTCACACTAACACTAATCCTAATCTTTAACCATAAAGCTAACACTGAAGCCTACCCCTGTGCCAAACGCTAAACCCAAACCTTAACCCTAACCCTGAAACTTAACCGTAAACCTAACTGTAACTGTTAAACCTAACACTAACTTTTAACCCCAACCCCTAACCTAAGACCCCACCCTGACACTAATCTTCATCCCTAAACATTACCATAATCCTACCCCTAAATCTAATTCTGAGACTTCTTGCTTTCTCAGAGTTTAGAAAGCCTACAATCCTCCCATGCCATGAGTAAAAGGGGGCTCTGCCACTGTGTCCTGCATGAAACCCAGGAGCCCATAACCAGCGTACGATAGAGTGGGTTCTCGGCAACAATCCCATCCCCCTAACCCCCGCCCCCCGCCCAGTGCAGACAGAGCCCGTACGCTAAGTATAAACACTACCCCTAACAGATAACCCTCACCCTGAACATAATACCTAGCCCTGATCCTATTGCTCAGCTTAAAACATAAACCTCTCCGTAACCCTAACTTAGCCCCTTAACTTAACGTGAATGCATAACACCTTGAGAAGAAGCCCTATCCTATAATTCTAATCCTAAACCATAGTCATAACCGTAATACCTCATCCCTAATTCTAAAACGTCAACCCTAACCTTCACCCTACCAACAACCCTAAACCTAACCCTAACCCCTAACCCTAAGCCCTCTCCCTAACACTAATCTTCATCCCTAAACCGTGCCGTAATCCTAACCCAAAATCTAATTCTCAGACTCCTTGCTTTCTCAGAGTTTTGAAAGCCTACAATCCTACTAAGCCATGCATGAAAGCCGGCTCTGCCACAGTGTCCTGCATGAAACCCAGAGGCCCATACACTGCGTACGATAGAGTGGGTTCCCAGCGACCATCACAGATCCCTAACTTCGCCTCCTAGTGCATACAGGGCCCGTGCCCTAAGGATAAACCCTACCCCTCACCCATAACCCTAACCCAGAACATAACACCTAACCCTGATCCTACTGCTCACCTTAACAGGTAAAGCTCACCGTAACCCTAACTTTAACCCCTTATCTTAAGGTAAATGCATGTCACCCTAGAACAAGCCCTATACCGTAATTCTAACCCTAACTCCTAGCCATAACCATAACACCTAATCCCTAATTGTGAAACGCCAACCCTAACCTTAACGCTACAAACAACACTAACGCTAACCCTAACCGCTTATGCTAAACCTATGCCCAAAAATAACACTAACCATTGATCCTTAGTCATAACCCCTAACTTAACCCTAACCCTTAACCCTAATCCCAATCCTAACCATTAAACATAACCCTAACAATTAACCCTAACCCTAACCTTTACCCTAATGCCTAGAGATCTAACCCCAACACTGACCTACAGGTAACACTAACGCTAACCCCCTAATGCTAACCTTAAACCTGAACCATACACCTGACCCTTAACCCTAAACCTATCCCTAATCCCGTAACCCTAACCCTAACTCTTCACCCTCACCCTAACCCTTAACCCTGACCCTAACCCTAAACCTGAACCCGAAACCTAAGCCTAACCCTTAACCCTAACCCTATCCCTTAACCCTAAACCCTAACCCTAACGCTAACTCCAAACTTAAAACTTACCATGGACCCCTAAAGCAGACTTAACACTTAACCCGTAACACTAACTCTAACCCTAACCACTAATCCCTACCACCTAACCCTGAGTCAAAACCTAACCCCTAACTTGCAACCCCTAACCCCAACCCTAACCCTAATTCTCACACTACTTCCATTCCCAGAGTGAAGCAAGCCTAAAATACAGCCATGCCATGTGTGAGATGAGGCTCCGCCTGAGTCCTGCATGTAGGTCTTGTCCCAGGGCCCAGGGAATGATGTTGTGCTTTGTGGTGACTCCGAACAGACCCCTCTAACCATAGATTAAACAGCTCCTGTGCCCTTAAACTGACCACTAAATCTAAGCCCTACCACCAACTCTAACCCCTGACCCTGAACCTAAGCCCCGAGCCTAAAGACGAACACTAACTCTAAACCCTTACCCTAAACCTAATCCTTAACCCTAATGCTAACCCCTAAACGTAACCCTAACCCTGAACAGTAAACCAAACCCTAACCTCTAACACAAACCCTAACACATAACTCGAACCCTAAAACTAACCCTAACCCTTAACCCTAAACCTAAACCCTAACACTAACTCTTAACCTTAACCCTAACCGTTAACTCTCACGCTAACCTTTAATCCTAACCCTAATCCTAATCTTCAACCCTAATTCTAACACTTAACCCTAACCCTGTACCTAACCCTAACCCTATACCAAACCCTAACCCCTCATCTTAACCCTAACCGTAAACCTCAACCCTAAACCGAACTGTAACTGTTAAACCTAAGAGTAACCTTTAACCCTAACCCTAATCACTAACCCTAAGCCCTCACCCTAACACTAAACTTCATCCTTAACCCTAACCATAATCCTAACCCTAAATCTAATTCTCAGACTTCTTGCTTTCTTAGAGTTTAGAAAGCCTGCAATCCTCCCATGCCATGCGTGAAAGGAGGCTCTACCACGGTGTCCTGCATGAAACCCACGGGCCCATACCCAGAGGACGATACAGTGGGATCCTGGTGACAATCCCAGCCCCCGAACCTCCTCCCCCGCCTAATGCAGACAGGGCCCGTGCACTAAGCATAAACAATACCTGTAACAGATATCCCTCACCCTGAACATAACACCCAACCCTGTTCCTATTTCTCCCCTTAACACGTAAAACTGACCGTGAGCCTAACTTTAACCTCTTATCCTAACGTTAGTGCATAACCCATTCCCTGAGAACAACCCCTATCCACTAATTCTCACCCTATCTCCTATTCATCACTGTGACACCTAATCCCTAACCCTAATTCTAAACCGCTAACCCTAACCGTAACCCTGCCTACAACCCTAACACTGACAGTAATCCTTACTTCTAACCCCAACGCTATGCCTAACAAAAACCCTTAACCCTTCACCCTAACCCCTAAGCCTTACCCTAACCTTTAACCTTAATCCTAATCCTAACCATTAAACCTAACCCTAGCTCTTAAAGCTAACCCTAAACCTTACCCTCACGACTAGACCTAACCCTGACACTAACCTAACACCTAACCCTAACCATAACCCCTAAAGCTAACCCTAACCCTGAACCCTAAACCTAACCTTAACACTGAACCCTCACTATATCCCCAACCTGTAAGCCTAATCCTAACCGTTAACCCTCACCATAACACTTAAACTGGACCATAACACTAAACATTAACCCGAACACTAAACTTTAACCCTAAATCTGAGCCCAACCCTTAACCCTAATCCTATCCTTTTACCCTAAACCTAACCCCTAAACCTAACCCTAACACTAACCCCAATCCTAATTCTAACCATACCCCTTCATAAAACACTAACTCCTAACCCTAACACTTACCAAAAACCCTAATCGCTAATCCCTAACACTAACGCTTAACCTTTACCGTAACCGTTAACCCTCACCATAACCCTTAACACTAAACTTAACCTTTAATCTAAGCGTGACCCTTAACCATAAAAGTAAGGAAAACACTTACGCCAATCTTATCCCTTATCCCTAACCCTACAACTAAACATAACCCTAACCTTTGATCCTTAAACCTAACCCCTAACACTTACTTTAACCCAAAACCCTAACCCTAATCCTAAGCATTAAACCTAACCCTATCTCTTAACCCTTACTCTAACGCCTAGATCTAAACCTAAATGTAACCTACCACCTAATCCTAACCTTAAGCCCTAATGCTAACTCTAACCCTGAACCCTAAACCTACCCGTAACCCTTAACACTAACCCTATCCGGAAACCTTAACCCTGACCCTAACCATTACCCGCACCCAAACATTTAACCCTGACCCTAACCCTAATCCTTAACGATAACCCTAACACTAAACCCTAACCCTAAGCCCAACACTTAACCCTAATCCTATCCCTTAACCCTAAGCCTAACCCTAACCCCTAACCCTAAACCGAAGCCTAACCCCAACCTGAACCATTAATCTTGACCCTTACCATTAACCCTCACACTAACACTAATCCTAATCTTTAACCATAAAGCTAACATTGAAGTCTTCCCCTGTGCCAAACGCTAAACCCAAACCTTAACCCTAACCCTGAAACTTAACCATAAACCTAACTGTAACTGTTAAAACTAACACTAACCTTTAACCCCAACCCCTAACCCAAGACACCACCCTGACACTAATCTTCATCCCTAAACATTACCATAATCCTACCCCTAAATCTAATTCTCAGACTTCTTGCTTTCTCAGAGTTTAGAAAGCCTACAATCCTCCCATGCCATGAGTAAAAGGGGGCTCTGCCACTGTGTCCTGCATGAAACCCAGGAGCCCATACCCAGCGTACGATAGAGTGGGTTCCCGGGGACAATTCCATCCCCCTAAACCCCGCCCACCTCCCAGTGCAGACAGGGCCCGTATGCTAAGTATAAACACTACCCCTAACAAATAACCCTCACCCTGAACATAACACCTAACCCTGATCCTACTGCTCACCTTAACAGGTAAAGCTCACCGTAACCCTAACTTTAACCCCTTATCTTAACGTTAATGCATGACACCCTGAGAACAAGCCCTATACCACAATTCTAACCCTAACTCCTAGCTATAAACATAACACCTAATCCCTAATTCTGAAACGCCAACCCTAACCTTAACCCGACCAACAACACTAACACTAACTCTAACCCCTTACCCTAACCCTACGCCTAAAAATAACCCTAACCGTTGATCCTTAGTCATAACCCATAACCTTAACCTTAACCCTTAAGCCTAATCCCAATCCTAACCTTTAAACATAACCCTAACTCTTAACCCTAACCCTAACCTTTACCCTAATGCCTAGAGATCTAAACCCAACACTGATCTACAGTTACACAAACCCTACCCTCTAATGCTAACCTTAAACCTGAACCAAGCTCCTAACCCTTAACCCTAACCCTATCCCTAACCCCCTTACCCTAATTCTAACTGTTAACCCTCACCCTAACCCTCAACCCTGACCCTAAACTTAAACCTTAATCCTAACCATGCGTGAGATGAGCCTCTGCCTTTGTCCTGCGTGACAGTTGAAGCCCAACACCCAGGGTACGAAGAAGTGGGGACCCAGCCTTGCTCCACACCCACAGTGCCCCGTACATTAGACAGGGCCCGTGCCCTAACACACACCGTTAAACGTAAGCCCTAACCCTATCTCTAAACCAAACCCTTAGTAAGCCCTGAATCTAACTCCTAACAGTAACCCTAATCCCTGACCCTTACTCTTGCCTCTCACCCTAAACCTAAACCCAACCACTAAACATAATCCTAATCTCTAACCCTAACAGTAATCCTAACCCTAATTCTAACCTAAAACCCTAACCCCTAAACCTAATCCTAGTCCCTAACACCTAACCTTACCCTAAACCCAATTCCAATTCTCAGACTTCTTCAATTCAAAAACTTAAAAAAGCCTACAATCCACCAATGCCGTGTCTGAGATGAGGGTCCGCCCCTATGTCCTGCATGACAGGCAGGCGCCAATGCCCAGGGTACTATGGAGTGGGATCCGGGGGTCTGGAGGCTTGCTAAACTCCAGTTTGGAAGAATTGCTATAGTCATTTATAGGGATGCTTACATTTACTGATAGAAAGCAACTATTGGTGTGTGATTTGTAGGCTTGCCTTACTCTAGTTTGGATGAAGAAGCTGAATCATATATAGGAATATTAGCTTTGAGTTAGAGGAAGCATCTATGGGGGGTGCTTTTTTGGCTTGTTAAACTCTGGTTTGGAAGAAGTTCGAGAGTCTTATATAGGAACGATATCATTCATTCAGAGAAAGCAATTATAGGGAGTTGGTTTGTAGGCTTGCTAAGCTCTAGTTTGGAGGAAGGCGAGAGTCATATATAGGAACGCTTACATTCACATAAAGCGTCTACGGGGGGACGGTTTCTAGGCTTCCTAAACTCTAGCTTGGAAAAAGAGGACAGTTATGTATAGGAACTCTCGGCGGGGGATTTGTAGCATTGCTAAAATCTTAGATTGGAAAAGTTGCGAGAGTCATACATAGGAATGTTAACATTCACTCAATGAAAGCAACTATAAGGGGTGCTTTCCAGGCTGGCTACACTCTAATTTGGAAAAAGTGCGACAGTCATATATAGGAAGGCTTATATTCACTCAGACAAAGCAATTATGTGTAGGTGTATAGTAGGCATGCTAACTCTAGTTTGGAAAATTTCGAGAGCCATGTATAGAAAAGCTTACAGTAACTTAGAGAAAGCAACGAACGGGGGTGGAGTGTAGGCTTGCTAAACTCTAGTTTGGAGGAAGTGCCATAGTCCTATATAGGAACGCTTAAATTCGTTCAGAGAAAACAGCTGTCGGGGATTGGTTTGTAGACATAACTCAAGTTTGGAAGAAGTGCGAGAGACATATATAGGAATGTTTACATTGACTCAAAGAAAGCAACTATGGGGGAGTGTTATTTTGGCATGCCAGATGCTAGTTAGGAAGAAGTACAAGACTCATATATAGGAACGCTTACATTCACACACCGAGAGCAACTACGGAGTAGTGTCAGGTAGACATGTTAAAGTCTAGCTTGGGAGAAGTTCCAGAGTCCTATATAGGAAAGGTAACAGCCACTTTGAAAAAGCAAGTCTTGGCGGGTGGTTTGTAGGCCTGCAAAACCCTGTTTTGGTTGAAGTGTGAGAATCATATATGAGAACGCTTACATTCCCTCAGAGAAAGCAACGATGGGGTTGTTTGTAGGCTTACTAAACTGCAGTTTGGAAGAAGCACGAGAATCACATATAGGAACACATACATTTTGACGCACTGAAAGTAACTATGGGGTGGTGTTTTATAGGCATGCTAAACTCTAGTTTGGACGAAGTTTGAGAATCACATATAAGAAAGCTTACAGTCACTTAGAGAAAGCAAATCTCTGGGTGTGGAAAGTAGGCCTGTTAAACTCTATTTTGGTTTAAGAGTGAGAGTCATATATGGGAAGGCTTACATTCCCTCAGAGAAAGCAACGACGACGTGGTGGTTTGTAGGCATACTAAACTCTAGTTTGGAAGAAGTGGGAGAATGATATATGGGAACGCTTACATTCACGTAGAGAAAGCAATTATGGGGTGGCGTTTTTGTAGCCATGCTAATCTCTAGTTTGGAAGAAGTTAAGGAGTAATATATAGGAAAGGTTACAGTCATAGAAACCAACTCTCGGGGGATGTTTTGTACACCTGCAAAACTCCAGTTTGGAAGAAGGGGGAGAGTCATATTGGGGACCGCGTGCATTCACTCAGAGAAATCAACGATGGGATTGTGATTTGTAGGCATAGTCAACTCTAGTTTGGAAGAAGTACGAGAATCGTATATAGGAACGCTTACCTTCACGCAGAGAAAGCAACTATGGAGTGATGTTTGTATGCCTACTAAAATATAGTTTGGAGGAAGTTCGAGAGTCATATCTGGGAAGCTTACAGTCACTTAGAGAAAGCAACTCTCGGGGGGTGTTTCGTAGGCCTGCTAAACTCTATTTTCAATGAAGTGTTAGAATAATATATGGGAACTCAGTGAAAGCAACGTCGTGGTTGTGGTTCCTAGGCATACTAACCTGTAATTTGGAAGAAGCAAGAGAATCACATGTAGAGCCGCTTACATTCCGGCACCGAAAACAACTATGGGGTGGTGTTTTGTAGGCTTGCAAAACTCTAGTTTGGACGAAGTTTGAGAGTCATATATAGGAAAGTTTACAGTCACGTAGAGAAAACAACTCTCTGGGTGTGGAATGTAGGCCTGCTAAACTCTATTTTGGTTGAAGTGTGAGAGTCATATATGGGAACGCTTACATTCACTCAGAGAAAACAACGTTTGGGTGGTGGTTTGTAGGGCATACTAAACTGTAGTTTGGAAGAAGTACGAGAGTCCTATATAGGAACACTTACATTCACGCAGAGAAAGCACTTATGGCGTCAGGTTTTGTAGGCATGCTAAACTGCAGTTTGGAAGAAGTTGGAGAACCTTATACAGGAATGATTACCATCACCTAGGGAAAGCAACTCTCGGGAGATTGTTTGTACACATGCTAAACTCTAATTTGGATGAAGTGTGAGAGTCAAACATGGGACCGCTTACATTCCCTCAGAGAAACAACATTGGGCTGGTTTTTGTAGGCATACTAAATAGTTTGGAAGAAGTACGAGAATGATATTTGGGAACGTTTACATTCACCCAGAGAAAGCAACTACGGGGTGGTGTTTTGTAAGCATGCTATAGTTTGGAAGAAGTTCTAAACCTGAACAGTCACTTAGAGAAAGCAACTCTTGGTGGGTGATTTTTAGGTCTGCTAAATTGTATTTTGAAAGAAGTACCAGAGTCATATATACTAATGCTTACATTCATGCAAAGAAAAAACTATGGGGTGATGTTTTGTGGGCATGTTAACCTGTAGTTTGGAAGAAGTTGGAGAGTCTTATTTAGGAAAGCTTACAGTCACCTAGAGAAAGCAACTCTCGGGAGATCCTTTCTTGGCCTGCTAAACTCTACTTTGCATCAATTGTGAGAGTCAAACATGGGAATGCTTTCATTCATTCAGAGAACGCAACGTTTGGGTGGTGGTTTGTAGGCATTCTAAACTGTATTTTGGAGGAAGTACGAGAGTCATATATATGAACGCTTACATTCAGGCAGAGAAAGCCACTCTGGGGTCGTATTTTGTTGGCATGCTAAACTGTGGTTTGGAAGAAGTTCGAGCGTCTTATATAGGAAAGATTACAGTGACACAGAGAAAACAACTCTCGGAAGTTTATTGGTAGGCCTGCTAAACTCTAATTTGGATGAAATGTGAGAACGCTTGCATTCATTCACTCAGAGAAAGAAACATTATCGTGATGATTTGAAGGCATAATAACTGTAGTTGGGAAGAAGTAGGAGAGTCATATATATGAACGGTTACATTCACACAGAGAAAGCAACTGTGGGGTGGCGCAGGTATGCATGTTAATCTGTAGTTTGGAGGAAGTGCGAGAGTCATATCTGGGGAAAATTACAGTCACTTAGAGAAAGGAACCATCTTGGGCTGGTTTGTAGATCTGCTAAATTCTATTTTGGAAACAGAGTGTGAGTCATATATGGGAACGCTTATGTTCACTCAGAGAAAGCAACCACGGTGTGGTGTTTTGTTGGCATGCTGTAGTTTGAAAGAAGTTGGAGATTCTTATATAGGAAAGTTTACAGTCACCTAGAGAAAGCAACTCACGGGGCGTGGTTTGTAGGCCTGCTAAACTCTAATTTAGATGAAGTGAGAGAGGCATATATATGAACGCTTATATTGATGCAGAGAAAGTAACTATGGGGTGGTGTTTTGTAGGCATGCTAAAACATAATTTGGAAGAAGTTCGAAAGCAGACAGTCACTTAGAGAAAGCAACTCTCGGCGGTTCAATTTTCGGTCTGCTAAATTGTATTTTGAAAGAAGTACCAGAGTCATATATACAAACGCTTACATTCATGCAGAGAAAGCAACTGTGGGGTGGTGTTTTCTAGGCGTGCTAAACTCTAGTTTGGACGAAGTTTGAGAATCACATATAAGAAAGCTTAGAGTCACTTAGAGAAAGCAAATCTCTGGTTTGGAATGTAGGCGTGCTAAACTCTATTTTGGTTTCAGAGTGAGAGTCATATATGGGAAGGCTTACATTCACTCAGAGAAAGCTACGATGATGTGGTGTTTTGTAGGCATACTAAACTCTAGTTTGGAAGAAGTAGGAGAATGATATATGGGAACACTTACATTCATGCAGAGAAAGCAATTATGGGGTGGATTTTTTGTAGCCATGCTAATCTCTATTTTGCAAGAAGTTAAAGAGTAATATATAGGAAAGCGTACCGTCATTTATAGAAACCAACTTTCAGGGGATGGTTTGTAGGCCTGCAAAACTCTACTTTGGAAGAAGGGGGAGAGTCATTTTGGGGACTGCGTACATTCACTCAGAGAAATCAACGATCAGGTTGTGGTTTGTAGGCATACTAAACTCTAGTTTGGAAGAAGTACGAGAATCGTATATAGGAACGCTTACATTCATGCAGAGAAAGCAACTATGGAGTGATGTTTGTATGCCTACTAAACTATAGTTTGCGGGATGTTCGAGAGTCATATCTGGGATGCTTACAGTCATTTAGAGAAAGCAACTCTTGGGGGGGTGGTTCGTAGGCCTGCTAAACTCTATTTTCAATGAAGTGTTAGAATCATATACAGGAACGCTTACATTCACTCAGAGAAAGCAACGTTGGGGTGGCCGTTTTTGAGCATACTGAACTCTACTTTGGAAGAGGTACGAGAGACATATACAGGAACGCTTACATTAACACAGAGAAAGCAAATATGGGGTGCTGTAGTGCAGGCATGCTAAACTATAGATTGGAAGAAGTTCGAAAGCTGACAGTCATTTACAGAAAGCAACTCTTGGCGGGTGATTTTTAGGTCTGCTAAATTGTATTTTGAAAGACGTACCAGAGTCATATAGACAAACGCTTACATTCATGCAGAGAAAGAAACTATGGGGTGATGTGTTGTTGGCATGCTAAACTGCAGTTTGGAAGGAGTTCGAGAGTGTTATATAGGATAACTTAGAGTCACCTAGAGAAAGCAACACTCGGGACAGCTTTGCAAGCCTGTAAACACTAATTAGCAGCAATTGTGAGAGTCAAACATGGGAACGCTTACATTCACTCAGAGAACACAACGTTTGGGTGGTGATTTGTAGGCATCATAACTGTAGTTTGGAAGAAGTAGGAGAGTCATATATATGAACGGTTACATTCACGCAGAGAAAGCAACTGATGGGTGGCGTATGTACGCATGTTAATGTATACTTTGGAGGAAGTTCGGGAGTCTTATCTGGGGAAAATTGCAGTCACTTAGAGAAAGCAACCATCGGGGGCCGTTTTGTAGATCTGCTAAATTCTATTTTGGAAGAAGAGAGAAAGTCATATGTGGGAACGCTTATGTTCACTCAGAGAAATCAACGATGGGGCAGTGTTTCGTTGGCATGCTAAACTGTAGTTTGGAAGAAGTTCGCGAGTCTTATATAAGAAAGCTTACAGTCACCTAGAGAAAGTAACTCTCGGCAGATTGTTTCTAAGCATGCTAAACTCTAATTTGCATCAATTGTGAGAGTCAAACATGGGAACGCTTACATTCACTCAGAGAACGCAACGTTTGGGTGGTGGTTTGTAAGCATTCTAAACTGTATTTTGGAGGAAGTAGGAGAGTCATATATACGAATGCTTACATTCACGCAGAGAAAGCAACTCTGGGGTCGTATTTTGTTGGCATGCTAAACTGTGGTTTGGAAGAAGTTCAAGAGCCTTATATAGGAAAGATTACACTGACACAGAGAAAACAACTCTCTGTAGTTTGTTGGTAGGTCTGCTAAACTGTAATTTGGATGAAGTGTGAGAACGCTTGCATTCACTCAGAGAAACAACTTTGTCGTGGTGGTTTGTAGGAATAACAACTGTAGTTCGAAGAAGTAGGAGAGTCATATATGAACGGTTACATTCACGCAGAGAAAGCAATTGTGGGGTGGTGTATGTAATCATCATAATCTGTAGTTTGGAGGAAGTTTGAGAGTCATATCTGGGGAAAATTAGAGTCACTTAGAGAAAGGAACCATCTTGGGCTGGTGTGTAGGTCTGCTAAATTCTATTTTGGAAAAAGAGTGAGAGTCATATATGGGAACGCTTATGTTCACTCAGAGAAATCAATGATGGGGCGCTGTATTGTTGGCATGCCAAACTGTAGTTTGGAAGAAGTTCGAGAGTCTTATATAGGAAAGTTTACAGTCACCTAGAGAAAGCAACTCACAGGAGGTGGTTTGTAGGCCGCTAAACTCTAATTTGGATGAAGTGAAAGAGGCATACATGGATATGCTTCATTCACTCAGAGAAAGGTAAGTTGGAGTGGCGGTTTTTAGGTATACTAAACTCCAGTTTGGAAGAAGTACGAGAGACATGTATATGAACGCTTATATGGACGCAGAGAAAGCAACTATGGGGTGGTGTTTTGTTGGCATGCTAAAATATAGTTTGGAAGAAGTTCGAAATCAGACAGTCAGAGAAAGCAACTCTTGGCGGTAGATTTTTAGGTCTGCTAAATTGTATTTTGAAAGAAGTACCAGTGTCATATATACAAACGTTTACATTCATGCAGAGAAAGCAACTGTGGGGTGGTGTTTTCTAGGCGTGCTAAACTCTAGTTTGGACGAAGTTTGAGAATCACATATAAGAAAGCTTAGAGTCTCTTAGGGAAAGCAAATTTCTGGTTGTGGAATGTAGGCGTGCTAAATTCTATTTTGGTTTAAGATTGAGAGTCATATATGGAAAGGGTTACATTCACTCAGAGAAAGCAACGATGGTGTGGTGGTTTGTAGGCATACTAAACTCTAGTTTGGAAGAAGTAGGAAAATGATATTTGGGAATGCTTACATTCATGCAGAGAAAGCAATTATGGGGTGGGTTTTTGTACCCATGCTAATCTCTAGTTTGGAAGAAGTTATATAGGAAAGCGTACAGTCATTTATAGAAACCAACTTTCGGGGGATGGACGGTAGGCCTGCAAAACTCTACTTTGGAAGAAGGGGGAGAGTCATATTGGGGACCACGTACATTGACTCAGAGAAATCAAGGATGGGCTTGTGTTTTGTAGGCATACTAAACTCTAGTTTGGAGGAAATACGAGAATCATATATAGGAACGCTTACATTCATGCAGAGAAAGCAACTATGGAGTGATGTTTTTATGCCTACTAAACTATAGTTTGGAGGAAGTTTAGAATCTTATATAGCAAAGCTTACAGTCACCTAGAGAGAGCAACTCTCGGGAGATGGTTTCTAAGCCTGCTAATTTGCACCAACTGTTAAAGTCAAATATCAGAAGGTTTACATCCACTGAGAACGCAAGGTTTGGATTGTAGTTTGTGGCCATAATAACTGTAGTTCGGAAGAAGTAGGAAAGTCATATATATGAACGGTTACATTCACGCAGAGAAAGCAACTATGGAGTGATGTTTGTATGCCTACTAAACTATAGTTTGGAGGATGTAACTCTCGGGGGGTGGTTCGTAGGCCTGCTAAACTCTATTTTCAATGAAGTGTTAAAATCATATACAGGAACGCTTACATTCACTCAGAGAAAGCAACGTTGGGGTGGCCGTTTTTGAGCATACTAAACTCTACTTTGGAAGAGGTACGAGAGACATAAATACGAACGCTTACATTAACACAGAGAAAGCAAATACGGGGTGCTGTAGTGCAGGCATGCTAAACTATAGATTGGAAGAAGTTCGAAAGCTGACAGTCACTTAGAGAAAGCAACTCTTGGCGGGTGATTTTTTCAGTCTGCTAAATTGTATTTTGAAAGACGTGTCAGAGTCTTATATACAAACGCTTACATTCATGCGTAGAAAGAAAATATGGGGTGATGTGTTGTGGGGATGCTAAACTGCAGTTTGGAAGGAGTTCGAGAGTGTTATTTGGATAGCTTACAGTCACCTAGAGAAAGCAACACTCAGGAGAGCTTTGCAAGCCTGCTAAACTCTAACTAGCAGGAATTGTGAGAGTCAAACATTGGAACGCTTACATTCACTCAGAGAACACAACGTTTGGGTGGTGGTTTGTAGGCATAATAACTGTAGTTCAGAAGAAGTAGGAGAGTTATATATATGAACGGTTACATTCACGCAGAGAAAGCAACTGTTGGGTGGCGTATGTATGCATGCTAATCTGTAGTTTGGAGGAAGTGCGAGAGTCATATCTGGGGAAAATTACAGTCACCTAGAGAAAGCAACTCTCGGGAGATTGTTTCTAAGCATGCTAAATTCTAATTTGCATCAATTGTGAGAGTCAAACATGGGAACGCTTACATTCACTCAGAGAACGCAACGTTTGGGTGGTGGTTTGTAAGCATTCTAAACTGTATTTTGGAGGAAGTAGGAGAGTCATATATACGAATGCTTACATTCACGCAGAGAAAGCAACTCTGGGGTCGTATTTTGTTGGCATGCTAAACTGTGGTTTGGAAGAAGTTCGAGAGCCTTACATAAGAAAGATTACAGTGACACAGAGAAAAACAACTCTCTGTAGTTTGTTGGTAGGTCTGCTAAACTGTAATTTGGATGAAGTGTGAGAATGCTTGCATTCACTCAGAGAAAGAACGTTGTCGTGATGGTTTGTAGGAATAAATGCTGTAGTTTAAAAGAAGGAGAGTCATATATGAACGGTTACATTCACGCAGAGAAAGCAACTGTGGGGTGGCCTATGTAATCATCATAATCTATAGTTTGGAGAAAGTTCGAGAGTCATATGTGGGAAAAATTAGAGTCACGTAGAGAATTGGAACCATCGGGTGTTGTGTAGGTCTGCTAAATTCTATTTTGGAAGAAGAGTGAGAGTCATATATGGGAACGCTTATGTTCACTCAGAGAAATCAACGATGGGGCGCTGTATTGTTGGCATGCTAAACTGTAGTTTGGAAGAAGTTCGAGAGTCTTATATAGGAAAGTTTACAGTCACCTAGAGAATGCAACTCACAGGAGGTGGTTTGTGGGCCACTAAACTCTAATTTGGATGAAGTGAAAGAGGCATACATGGATACGCTTCATTCACTCAGAGAAAGGTAAATTGTGGTGCCGGTTTTTAGGTATACTAAACTCCAGTTTGGAAGAAGTACGAGAGTCATATATATGAACGCTTATATGGACGCAGAGAAAGCAACTATGGGGTGGTGTTTTGTAGGCATGCTAAAATATAATTTGGAAGAAGTTCGAAAGCTGACAGTGACTTAGAGTATGCAACTCTTGGCGGTTGATTTTGAGGTCTGCTAAATTGTATTTTGAAAGAAGTACCAGAGTCATATATAAAATCTCTTACATTTATGCTGAGAAAAACTATGTGGTGATGTTTTGTTGGCGTGCTGAAATGTAGTTTCGAAGAAGTTCGACAGTCTTTTATAGGAAACCTTACAGTCCCCTAGAGGAAGCAACTTTCGAGAGATAGTTTGTAAGCCTGCTAAACTCTACTTTGCATCATTTGGAACAGTCATACTTGGGAACGCTAACATTCTCTCAGAGAACTTAACTTTTGGGTGGTTGTTTGTAAGCATACTAAACGGTATTTTGGAAGTAGCAGAGTCATATATATGAGCGCTTACATTCACCCAGAGAGGGCCACTATGGGGTGGTGTTTTGTAGGCCTGCTAAAATATAATTTGGAAGAAGTTCGAAAGCTGACAGTGACTTAGAGAAGGCACCTCTCGGCGGTTGATTTAGAGGTCTGCTAAATTGTATTTTGAAAGAAGTACCAGAGTCATATATAAAATCGCTTATATTTATGCTGAGAAAGAAACTATGTGGTGATGTTTTGTTGGCGTGCTGAAATGTAGTTTTGAAGAAGTTCAACAGTCTTTTATAGGAAAGCTTACAGTCCCCCAGAGGAAGCAACTTTCGAGAGATAGTTTGTAAGCCTGCTAAACTCTACTTTGCATCATTTGGAACAGTCATACTTGGGAACGCTAACATTCTCTCAGAGAACGCAACGTTTGGTTGGTTGTTTGTAAGCATACTAAACTGTATTTTGGAAGAAGTAGCAGAGTCATATATACAAGTGCTTACATTCACGCAGAGAGGGCAACTATGGGGTGGTGTTTTGTAGGCATGCAAATCTCTAGTTGCGAAGAAGTTAAGAGTAATAGGAAAGCTTACAGTCTCATAGAGAAAGCAACCCTTGGGGGCTGGTTTGTAGTTCTGCTAAATTCTATTTTGGATGAAGTGTGAATCATAAACGGGAACGCTAACATTCACTCAGAGAAAGCAGGGTTGCGGTGGTGGATTTTAGTCACACTAAACTGGAGTTTGGAGGAAGTACGAGAATAAAAGAATGCTTACATTCACTCAGAAAAAGCAAAGTTGGGGAGGTGGTTTGTAGGTGTACTATATTTTGGAAGAAGTACGAGCGTGATGCATAGGAACGCTTACATTCACGCAAACTATGGGGTGGCCTTTTGTTGGCATGCTAAACTATGTTCCAAAGTCATATATAGGAAAGCTTATAGTGAGAGAAAGCAACTCTCAGGCGGTGTTTTGTAGGTCCGGTAAATTGCATTTTGAAAGCAGTCCGAGATTCATATAAAGGAAAGCCTATATCCACTCAGAGAAAGCAATGTTGGGCTGGTGGTTTGTAGGCATACTAAACTGTATTTTGGAACTCGTATGTATGACTCTCACACTTGATCCAAATTAGAGTTCACCAGGCCTATAAACCACATCCTGAAAGTTGCTTTCTCTAGGTGAATGTAAGCTTTCCTATATAAAACTCTCGAACTTCTTCCAAACTACAGTTTAGCATGCCAACAATACACCACCGGATCGTTGCTTTCTCTGAGTGAACATAAGCATTCCCTTATATGAATCTCTTTTTCCAAAATAGAATTTAGCAGACCTACAAACCAGTCCCCGATGGTTGATTTAGCTATGTGACTGTAATTTTCCCTAGATATGACTCTCGAATTTCCTCCAAACTATAGATTAGCACGCGTACATACGGTACCCAACAGTTGCTTTCTCTGCGTGAATGTAACCGTTCATGTATATGACTTTCCTACTTTTTCCGAACTACAGTTATTATGGCCACAAACCACAACCCAAACGTTGCGTTCTGAGTGGATGTAAACCTTCCCATGTTTGACTTTAACAATCGGTGCAAATTAGTTTAGCAGGCTTAGAAACCATCTCCCGAGAGTTGCTTTCTCTAGGTGACTGTAAGCTTTCCTATATAAGACTCTCGAACTTCTTAGAAGTTTTGTGGGCAGTTTAGCATGCCCACAAAACATCACCCCATAGTTTCTTTCTCTGCATGAATGTAACCGTTTGTAACTATGATTCTGGTACTTATTTCAAAACACAATTTAGCAGACCTAAAAATCACACGCAGAGAGTTTCTTTCTCTAAGTGACAGCTTTTGAACTTCTTCCAAACTACAGTTTAGCATGCCTAAAAACACGAACCCATAGTGGCTTTCAGTGCCTGAATGTAAGCGGTTCTATATGTGATTCTTTTGCTTCTTCCAAATTACAGGTTAGTATACCTACAAACCACCACCCCAACGTTGCTTTCTCTGAGTGAATGTAAGCGTTCCTGTATATGATTCTAACACTTCATTGAAAATAGAGTTTAGCAGGCCTACGAACCACCCCCAGAGAGTTGCTTTCTCTAAATGACTGTAAGCTTCCCAGATATGACTCTCGAACATCCTCCAAACTATAGTTTAGTAGGCATACAAACATCACTCCATAGTTGCTTTCTCTGCATGAATGTAAGCGTTCCTATATATGATTCTCGTACTTCCTCCAAACTAGAGTTTAGTATGCCTACAAAACACAACCCAATCCTTGATTTCTCTGAGTCAATGTACGTGGTCCCCAATATGACTCTCCCCCTTCTTCCAAAGTAGAGTTTTGCAGGCCTACCATCCATCCCCCGTAAATTGGTTTCTATAAATGAGTGTACGCTTTCCTATATAACTTCTTCCAAACTAGAGATTAGCATGGGTGCAAAAAATCCACCGCATAATTGCTTTCTCTGCATGAATGTAAGCGTTCCCATATATCATTCTCCTACTTCTTCCAAACTAGAGTTTAGTATGCCTACAAACCACCACACCATCGTTGCTTTCTCTGAGTGAATGTAACCCTTTCCATATATGATGCTCAGTCTTAAACCACAATAGAGTTTAGCACGCCTACATTCCACAACCAGAGATTTGCTTTCTCTAAGTGACTCTAAGCTTTCTTATATGTGATTCTCAAACTTCGTCCAAACTAGATTTTAGCATGCCTACAATACACCACCCCACAGATGCTTTCTCTGCATGAATGTAAGCGTTCTTTATATGACACTGGTACTTCTTTCAAAATACAATTTAGCAGACCTAAAAATCCACCGCCAAGAGTTGCTTTCTCTAAGTGACTGTCTGCTTTCGAACTTCTTCCAAATTATATATTAGCATGCCTACAAAACACCACCCCATAGTTGCTTTCTCTGCGTCCATATAAGCGTTCATATATATGACTCTCGTACTTCTTCCAAACTGGAGTTTAGTATACCTAAAAACCGCCACTCCAACTTACCTTTCTCTGAGTGAATGAAGCATATCCATGTATGCCTCTTTCACTTCATCCAAATTAGAGTTTAGCGGCCTACAAACCACCTCCTGTGAGTTGCTTTCTCTAGGTGACTGTAAACTTTCCTATATAAGACTCTCGAACTTCTTCCAAACTACAGTTTGGCATGCCAACAATACAGCGCCCCATCATTGATTTCTCTGAGTGAACATAAGCGTTCCCATATATGACTCTCACTCTTTTTCCAAAATAGAATTTAGCAGACCTACACACCAGCCCAAGATGGTTCCTTTCTCTAAGTGACTCTAATTTTCCCCAGATATGACTCTCGAACTTCCTCCAAACTACAGATTATGATGATTACATACACCACCCCACAATTGCTTTCTCTGCGTGAATGTAACCGTTCATATATGACTCTCCTACTTCTTCGAACTACAGTTGTTATTCCTACAAACCACCACGACAAAGTTGTTTCTCTGAGTGAATGCAAGCGTTCTCACACTTCATCCAAATTACAGTTTAGCAGACCTACCAACAAACTACAGAGAGTTGTTTTCTCTGTGTCAGTGTAATCTTTCCTATATAAGGCTCTTGAACTTCTTCCAAACCACAGTTTAGCATGCCAACAAAATACGACCCCAGAGTTGCTTTCTCTGCGTGAATGTAAGCATTCGTATATATGACTCTCCTACTTCCTCCAAAATACAGTTTAGAATGCTTACAAACCACCACCCAAACGTTGCGTTCTCTGAGTGAATGTAAGCGTTCCCATGTTTGACTCTCACAATTGATGCAAATTAGAGTTTAGCATGCTTAGAAACAATCTGCCGAGAGTTACTTTCTCTAGGTGACTGTAAGCTTTCTTATATAAGACTCGCGAACTTCTTCCAAACTACAGTTTAGCATGCCAACGAAACACTGCCCCATCGTTGATTTCTCTGAGTGAACATAAGCGTTCCCACATATGACTTTCTCTCTTCTTCCAAAATAGAATTTAGCAGATCTACAAAACGGCCCCCGATGGTTGCTTTCTCTAAGTGACTGCAATTTTCCCCAGATAAGACTCCCGAACTTCCTCCAAAGTATACATTAACATGCGTACATACGCCACCCATCAGTTGCTTTCTCTGCGTGAATGTAACCGTTCATATATATGACTCTCCTACTTCTTCCAAACTACAGTTATGATGCCTACAAATCACCACCCAAACGTTGTGTTCTCTGAGTGAATGTAAGCGTTCCCATGTTTGACTCTCACAATTGCTGCTAATTAGTGTTTACAGGCTTGCAAAGCTGTCCCGAGTGTTGCTTTCTCTAGGTGACTCTAAGTTATCCTATATAACACTCTCGAACTCCTTCCAAACTGCAGTTTAGCATGCCAACAACACATCACCCCATAGTTTCTTTCTCTGCATGAATGTAAGCGTTTGTCTATATGACTCTGGTACGTCTTTCAAAATACAATTTAGCAGACCTAAAAATCACCCGCCAAGAGTTGCTTTCTGTAAATGACTGTCAGCTTTCGAACTTCTTCCAATCTATAGTTTAGCATGCCTGCACTACAGCACCCGGTATTTGCTTTCTCTGTGTTAATGTAAGCGTTCCTGTATATGTCTCTCGTACCTCTTCCAAAGTAGAGTTCAGTATGCTCAAAAACGGCCACCCCAACGTTGCTTTCTCTGAGTGAATGTAAGCGTTCCTGTATATGATTCTAACACTTCATTGAAAATAGAGTTTAGCAGTCCTACGAACCACCCCCCCAAGAGTTGCTTTCTCTAAATGACTGTAAACTTCCCAGATATGACTCTCGAACATCCCCCAAACTATAGTTTAGTAGGCATACAAACATCACTCCATACTTGCTTTCTCTGCATGAATGTAAGCGTTCCTATATATGATTCTCGTACTTCTTCCAAACTAGAGTTTAGTATGCCTACAAACCACAACCCCATCGTTGATTTCTCTGAGTGAATGTACGCAGTCCCCAATATGACTCTCCCCCTTCTTCCAAAGTAGAGTTTTGCAGGCCTACAAACCATCCCCCGAAAGTTGGTTTCTATAAATGACGGTACGTTTTCCTATATATTACTCTTTAACTTCTTGCAAAATAGAGATTAGCATGGCTACAAAAAATCCACCCCATAATTGCTTTCTCTGCATGAATGTAAGTGTTCCCATATATCATTCTCCTACTTCTTCCAAACTAGAGTTTAGTATGCCTACAAACCACCACATCATCGTAGCTTTCTCTGAGTGAATGTAAGCCTTCCCATATATGACTCTCACTCTGAAACCAAAATAGAGTTTAGCACGCCTACATTCCACACCAGAGATTTGCTTTCTCTAAGTGACTCTAAGCTTTCTTATATGTGATTCTCAAACTTCGTCCAAACTAGAGTTTAGCATGCCTAGAAAACACCACCCCACAGTTGCTTTCTCTGCATGAATGTAAGCGTTTGTATATATGACTCTGGTACTTCTTTCAAAATACAATTTAGCAGACCGAAAAATGAACCGCCGAGAGTTGCTTTCTCTAAGTGACTGTCTGCTTTCGAACTTCTTCCAAATTATGTTTTAGCATGCCTACAAAACACCACCCCATAGTTACTTTCTCTGCATCAATATAAGCGTTCATATATATGCCTCTCTCACTTCATCTAAATTAGAGTTTAGCAGGCCTACAAACCACACCCCGTGAGTTGCTTTCTCTAGGTGACTGTAAACTTTCCTATATAAGAATCTCCAACTTCTTTCAAGCTACAGCATGCCAACAAAACACCACACCGTGGTTGCTTTCTCTGAGTGAACATAAGCGTTCCCATATATGACTCACACTCTGTTTCCAAAATAGAATTTAGCAGATCTACAAACCAGCCCAAGATGGTTCCTTTCTCTAAGTGACTGTAATTTTCCCCAGATATGACTCTCGCACTTCCTCCAAACTACAGATTAACATGCATACCTGCGCCACCCCACAGTTGCTTTCTCTGCGTGAATGTAACCGTTCATATATATGACTCTCCTACTTCTTCCCAACTACAGTTATTATGCCTTCAAATCATCACGATAATGTTTCTTTCTCTGAGTGAATGAATGCAAGCGTTCTCACATTTCATCCAAATTAGAGTTTAGCAGGCCTACCAATAAACTTCCGAGAGCTGTTTTCTCTGTGTCGCTGTAATCTTTCCTATATAAGACTCTCGAACTTCTTCCAAACCTCAGTTTAGCATGCCAACAAAATACGACCCCAGAGTTGCTGTCTATGCCTGAATGTAAGCGTTCAGATATATGACTCTCGTACTTCCTCCAAAATACAGTTTTGAATGCCTACAAACCACCACCCAAACGTTGCGTTCTCTGAATGAATGAAAGCATTCCCATGTTTGACTCTCACAATTGATCCAAAGTAGAGTTTAGCAGGCCAAGAAAGGATCTCCCGAGAGTTGCTTTCTCTAGGTGACTGTAAGCTTTCCTAAATAAGACTCTCCAACTTCTTCCAAACTACAGGTTAACATGCCCACAAAACATCACCCCATAGTTTTTTCTTTGCATGAATGTAAGCATTAGTATATATGACTCTGGTACTTCTTTCAAAATACAATTTAGCAGACCTAAAAATCACCCACCAAGAGTTGCTTTCTCTAAGTGACTGTTCAGGTTTAGAACTTCTTCCAAACTATAGCATGCTTACAAAACACCACCCCGTAGTTGCTTTCTCTGGGTGAATGTAAGCGTTCCCAAATATCATTCTCGTACTTCTTCCAAACTAATTAGTATGCCTACAAAAACCAGCCCAATGTTGTTTCTCTGAGGGAATGTAAGCGGTCCCATGTTTGACTCTCACACTTCATCCAAATTAGAGTTTAGCATGTGTACAAACAATCTCCCGAGAGTTGCTTTCCCTAGGTGATGGTAATCATTCCTGTATAAGGTTCTCCAACTTCTTCCAAACTGCAGTTTAGCATGCCTACAAAACCTGACGCCATAAGTGCTTTCTCTGCGTGAATGTAAGTGTTCCTATATAGGACTCTCGTACTTCTTCCAAACTACAGTTTAGTATGCCCTACAAACCACCACCCAAACGTTGTTTTCTCTGAGTGAATGTAAGCGTTCCCATATATGACTCTCACACTTCAACCAAAATAGAGTTTAGCAGGCCTACATTCCACACCCAGAGATTTGCTTTCTCTAAGTGACTGTAAGCTTTCTTATATGTGATTCCAAACTTCGTCCAAACTAGAGTTTAGCATGCCTATAAAACACCACCCCATAGTTACTTTCAGTGCGTCAAAATGTATGTGTTCCTATATGTGATTCTCGTGCTTCTTCCAAACTGCAGTTTAGTAAGCCTACAAACAACCCCATCGTTGCTTTCTCTGAGGGAATGTAAGCGTTCTCATATATGACTCTCACACTTCAACCAAAACAGGGTTTTGCAGGCCTACAAACCACCCGCCAAGACTTGCTTTTTCAAAGTGGCTGTTACCTTTCCTATATAGGACTCTGGAACTTCTCCCAAGCTAGACTTTAACATGTCTACCTGACACTACTCCGTAGTTGCTCTCGCTGTGTGAATGTAAGCGTTCCTATATATGAGTCTTGTACTTCTTCCTAACTAGCATCTGGCATGCCAAAATAACACTCCCCCATAGTTGCTTTCTTTGAGTCAATGTAAACATTCCTATATATGTCTCTCGCACTTCTTCCAAACTTGAGTTATGTCTACAAACCAATCCCCGACAGCTGTTTTCTCTGAACGAATTTAAGCGTTCCTATATAGGACTATGGCACTTCCTCCAAACTAGAGTTTAGCAAGCCTACACTCCACCCCCGTTCGTTGCTTTCTCTAAGTTACTGTAAGCTTTCCTATACATGGCTCTCGAAATTTTCCAAACTAGAGTTAGCATGCCTACTATACACCTACACATAATTGCTTTGTCTGAGTGAATATAAGCCTTCCTATATATGACTGTCGCACTTTTTCCAAATTAGAGTGTAGCCAGCCTGGAAAGCACCCCTTATAGTTGCTTTCATTGAGTGAATGTTAACATTCCTATGTATGACTCTCGCAACTTTTCCAATCTAAGATTTTAGCAATGCTACAAATCCCCCGCCGAGAGTTCCTATACATAACTGTCCTCTTTTTCCAAGCTAGAGTTTAGGAAGCCTAGAAACCGTCCCCCCGTAGACGCTTTATGTGAATGTAAGCGTTCCTATATATGACTCTCGCCTTCCTCCAAACTAGAGCTTAGCAAGCCTACAAACCAACTCCCTATAATTGCTTTCTCTGAATGAATGATATCGTTCCTATATAAGACTCTCGAACTTCTTCCAAACCAGAGTTTAACAAGCCAAAAAAGCACCCCCCATAGATGCTTCCTCTAACTCAAAGCTAATATTCCTATATATGATTCAGCTTCTTCATCCAAACTAGAGTAAGGCAAGCCTACAAATCACACACCAATAGTTGCTTTCTATCAGTAAATGTAAGCATCCCTATATATGACTATAGCAATTCTTCCAAACTGGAGTTTAGCAAGCCTCCAGACCCCCGGACCCCACTCCATAGTACCCTGGGCATTGGAGCCTGCCTGTCATGCAGGACATAGGGGCGGACCCTCATCTCAGACACGGCATTGGTGGATTGTAGGCTTTTTTAAGTTTTTGAATTGAAGAAGTCTGAGAATTGGAATTGGGTTTAGGGTAAGTTTAGGTGTTAGGGACTAGGATTAGGTTTAGGGGTTAGGGTTTTAGGTTAGAATTAGGGTTAGGATTACTGTTAGGGTTAGAGATTAGGATTATGTTTAGTGGTTGGGTTTAGGTTTAGGGTGAGAGGCAAGAGTAAGGGTCAGGGATTAGGGTTACTGTTAGGAGTTAGATTCAGGGCTTACTAAGGGTTTGGTTTAGTGATAGGGTTAGGGCTTACGTTTAACGGTGTGTGTTAGGGCACGGGCCCTGTCTAACGTACGGGGCACTGTGGATGTGGAGCAAGGCTGCGTCCCCACTTCATCGTACCCTGGGTGTTGGGCTTCAACTGTCATGCAGGACAAAGGCAGAGGCTCATCTCACGCATGGTTAGGATTAAGGTTTAAGGTTAGGGTCAGGGTTGAGGGTTAGGGTGAGGGTTAACAGTTAGAGTTAGGGTAAGGGGGTTAGGGATAGGGTTAGGGTTAAGGGTTAGGTTTATGGTTCAGGTTTAAGGTTAGCATTAGAGGGTAGGTTTAGTGTAACTGTAGGTCAGTGTTGGGGTTAAATCTCTAGGCATTAGGGTAAAGGTTAGTGTTATGGTTAAGAGTTAGGGTTAGGGTTAGTGTTGGTAGGGTTAAGGTTAGGGTTGGCGTTTCAGAATTAGGGATTAGGTGTTATGGTTATGGCTAGGAGTTAGGGTTAGAATTACGGTATAGGCTTGTTCTCAGGGTGTCATGCATTAACGTTAAGATAAGGGGTTGAACTTAGGGTTACGGTGAGGTTTACGTGTTGAGGTGAGCAGTAGGATCAGGGTTAGGTGTTATGTTCTGGGTTAGGGTTATGGGTGACGGGTAGGGTTTATGCTTAGGGCATGGGCCCTGTATGCACTAGGAGGCGAAGTTAGGAGTCTGTGATGGTCGCTGAGAACACACTCTATCCCACGCAGTGTATGGGCCTCTCGGTTTCATGCCGGACACTGTGGCAGAGCCGGCTTTCATGCATGGCTTAGTAGGATTGTAGGCTTTCAAAACTCTGAGAAAACAAGAAGTCTGAGAATTAGATTTAGGGTTAAAATTACGGCACGGTTTAGGGATGAAGATTAGTGATAGGGTGAGGGCTTAGGGTTAGGGGATAGGGTTAGGGTTAGGGTTGTGGTAGGGTGAAAGTTAGGGTTTTCATTTTAGAAATAGGGATGAGGTGTTATGGTTATGACTATGGTTTAGGATTAGAATTATGGGATAGGGCTTCTTCTCAGGGTGTTATGCATTAACGTTAATTTAAGGGGATAAGTTAGCATTACGGGGAGGTTTATGGTTTACGTTTAGGAATAGGATCATGGTTAGGTGTTATGTTCAGGGTGAGGGTTATCTGTTAGGGGCAGTGCTTATACTTAGCGTACAGGCCCTGTCTGCACTGGGCGGCGGGCGGGGGTTAGGGGGATAGGATTGTCCCCGGGAACACACTCTATTGAACGCTGGGTGTGGATTCCTGGGTTTCATGCAGGACACAGTGGCAGAGCACCCTTTAACTCATGGCATGGGAGGATTGTAGGCTTTCTAAACTCTGAGAAAGCAAGAAGTCTGAGAATTAGATTTAGGGGTAGGATTATGGTAATGTTTAGGGATGAAGATTAGTGTTAGGGTGGAGTCTTAGGGTTAGGTGTTAGGGTTAAATGTTAGTGTTAGGTTTAACAGTTACAGTTAGGTTTACGTTTAAGATTCAGGGTTAGGGTTAAGGTTTGGGTTTAGCGTTTGGCACAGGGTTAGGCTTCAGTATTAGCCTTATGGATAAGGATTAGGAGTAGGGTTAGGGTTAAGGGTTAGTGTCAGGGTTAATGGTAAGTTTCAAGATTGAGGGTTAGGGTTGCGGTTAGGGTTAGGTTTAGCGTTAGCGGTTAGGGTTAGGCTTAGGGTTAAAGGATAGTATTATGGTTAAGTGTTGGGCTTAGGGTTAGGGTTTAGTGTTAGCGTTATCATTAAGGATTAGGGTTAGGGTCAGGGTTAAATGCTTGGGTGCGGGTAATGGTTAAGGTCAGGGTTAAGGTTTACGGATAGCGTTAGTGTTAAGGGTTATGGGTAGGTTTAGGATTCAGGGTTAGAGTTAGCATTAGGGCTTAAGGTTAGGATTAGGCAGGAGGTTAGATTTAGGGTTAGATCTAAGCGTTAGGGTAAGGGCTAGGGTTACGGTTAAGAGATAGGGTTAGGTTTAATGCTTAGGATTAGGGTTAGGGTTTGGGGTTAAAGTAAGTGTTAGGGGTTAGGTTTAAGGATCAAAGGTTAGGGTTATTTTTAGCTGTAGTGTTAGGGTTAGGGAAAAGGGATCCCATTAGCATTAAGGGTCTTCCTTACTGTAGGGTTAAGGGTTAGGCTTAGAGTTAAAGGTTAAGGTTAGGGTCAGTGTTAAGAATTAGGGTGAGGGTTAACGGTTAGGTTAAAGGTTAAGCGTTAGGGTTAGGGATTAGCGATTAGGGTTTTTGGTTAGTGTTAGGGTTAGAGGTTAGGAGTTCGTGTTTTATGAAGGGGTATGGTTAGAATTAGGATTGGGGTTAGAGTTAGGGTTAGGTATAGGCGTTAGGTTTAGGGGTTAGTTTTAGGGTAAAAGGATAGGATTAGGGTTATGGGTTGGGCTTAGGTTTAGGGTTAAAGTTTACTGCTAGGGTTAGGGATAGGGTTCAGGGTTAGCTTTAGGGGTTCTGGTTAGGGTTAGGTGTTAGGTTAGTGTCAGGCTTAGGTCTAGTCGTGAGGGTAAGGTTTAGGGTTAGCTTTAAGAGCTAGGGTTAGGTTTAATGGTTAGGATTAGGATTAGGGTTAAGGGTTAGCGTAAGGCTTAGGGGTTTGGGTGAAGGGTTAGGGTTTTTGTTAGGCATAGCGTTGGGGTTAGAAGTAAGGGTTACTGTCAGTGTTAGGGTTGTAGGTAGGGTTCCGGTTAGGGTTAGCGGTTTAGAATTAGGGTTAGGGATTAGGTGTCACAGTGATGACTAGGAGATAGGGTTAGAATTATGGGATAGGGGTTGTTCTCAGGGAATGGGTTATGCATTAACGTTAGGATAAGAGGTTAAAGTTAGGCTCACGGTGAGGTTTACGTGTTAAGGGGAGAAATAGGAACAGGGTTGGGTGTTATGTTCAGGGTTAGGGTTATCTGTTAAAGGTATTGTTTATGCTTAGCGCACGGGCCCTGTCTGCATTGGGCGGGCGGGGGGAGTTTAGGGGGCTGGGATTGTACCCGGGAACCCACTCTATCATACTCTGGGTATGGACCCGTGGGTTTCATGCAGGACACAGTGGTAGAGCCTCCTTTCACGCATGGCATGGGAGGATGGCAGGCTTTCTAAACTCTAAGAAAGCAAGAAGTCTGAGAATTAGATTTAGGGTTAGGATTATGGTTAGGGTTAAGGATGAAGTTTAGTGTTAGGATGAGGGCTTAAGGTTAGGGATTAGGGTTAGGGTTAAAGGTTACTCTTAGGTTTAACGGTTACAGTTCGGTTTAGGGTTGAGGTTTACGGTTAGGGTTAAGATGAGGGGTTAGGGTTTGGTAGACGTTTAGGGTTAAGTGTTAGGTTTAGGGTTGAAGATTAGGATTAGGGTTAGGATTAAAGGTTAGCGTGAGAGTTAACGCTTAGGGTTAAGGTTAAGAGTTAGGGTTTACGGTTAGGCTTAGGGTTAGATTTAGCGTTAGAGTTATGTGCTATGGTTTGTGTTAGGGGTTAGGGTTAGGTTTACTGTTCACGGTTAGGGTTGGGTTTAGGGGTTAGCATTAGGGTTAGGGATTAGGTTTAGGGTAAGGGTCTAGAGTTAATGTTGGGCTTTAGGCTCGGGGCTTAGGTTAAGGGTCAGGGGTTAGCGTTGGTGGTAGGGCTTAGCTTTAGCGGTCAGTTTAAGGGCACAGGACCTGGTTAATCTACGGTGAGAGGGGTGCGGTCGGAGTCACCACGAAAGCACAACATCATTCCCTGGGCCTTGGGAGAGGACCTCCATGCAGGACTCAGGCGGAGCCTCATCTCACACATGGCATGGATGTATTGTAGACTTGCTTGACTCTGGGAATGGAAGTAGTGTGAGAATTAGGGTTGGGGTTGGGGTTAGGGTTTTTCGTGTTAGGGGTTAGGTTTCGAGTCAGGGTTAGGTGCTAGGGATTAGTGGTTAGGGTTAGAGTTAGTGTTAGGGGTAAGGTGTTAAGTCTGGGTTAGGGGGCCAGGCTAAGGTTTAGGGTTGGAGTTAGCGTTAGGTTTAGGGGTTAGGGTTAAGGGATAGGGTTAGGATTCAGGGTGAGGGTTAGAGGGTTAACAGTTGGGGTTAGGCTTAGGGGTTAGGGATAGTGTTAGGGTTAAGGGTTAGGAGCTTGGTTCAGGTTTAAGGTTAGCATTAGGGGTTGGGGTTAGTGTTAACTGTAGGTCAGTGTTGGGGTTAGATCTCTAGGCATTAGGGTAAAGGTTAGGGTTAGGGTTAAGAGTTAGGGTTCTGTTTAATGGTTAGGATTGGGAATAGGGTTAAGGGTTAGGGTTAAGGTTAGGGGTTATGACGAAGGATCAACGGTTAGGGTTACTTTTAGGCGTAGGGTTAGGGTAAGGGGTTAGCGTTAGTGTTAGTGTTGTCGGTCGGGTTAAGGTTAGGGTTGGCGCTTCAGAATTAGGGATTAGGTGTTACGGTTATAGCTAGGAGGTAGGGTTATAATGACGGTATAGGGCTTGTTCTCAGGGTGTCATGCATTAACGTTAAGATATGGAGTTAAAGTTAGGGTTATGGTGAGGTTTACCTGTTAAGGTGAGCAGTAGGATCAGGGTTAGGTGTTATGTTGTGGGTTAGGCTTATGGGTGAGGTGTGTAGGGTTTATGCTTAGGGCACGGGCCCTGTATGCCCTAGGAGGCAAAGTTAGGTGTCTGGGATGGTCGCTGGGAACCCACTCTACCGCATGCAGTGTATGGGCCTCTGGGTTTCATGCAGGACACTGTGGCAGAGCCTCCTTTCACGCATGGCGTGGGAGGATTGCAGGCTTTCTAAACTCTAAGAAAGCAAGAAGTCTGAGAATTAGATTTAGGGTTAGGGTTATGGTTAGGGTTAAGGATGAAGTTTAGTGTTAGGGTGAGGGCTTAGGCTTAGGGATTACGGTTAGGGTTAAAGGTTACTCTTACATTTAACGGTTACACTTTGGTTTAGGGTTGAGGTTTAAGGTTAGGGTTAAGATGAGGGGTTAGGGTTTGGTACAGGGTTAGGGTTAAGTGTTAGGTTTAGGGCTGAAGATTAGGATTAGGGTTAGGATTAAAGGTTAGCGTGAGAGTTAACGCTTAGGGTTAAGGTTAAGAGTTAGGGTTTAGGGTTAGGGTTAGGGTTAGGGTTAGTTTTAGGGTTAGAGTTATGTGCTATGGTTTGTGTTAGAGGTTAGTGTTAGGTTTACTGTTCACGGTTAGGGTTACGTTTAGGGGTTAGCATTAGGGTTAGGGTTAGGGTTAGGGTTAAGGGATAGGATTAGGGTTAAGTGTTGGGCTTAGGGTTAGGGTTTAGTGTTAGGGTTATCATTAAGGATTAGGGTTAGGGTCAGGGTTAAATGCTTGGGTGCGGGTAATGGTTAGGGTCAGGGTTAAGGTTTACGGATAGGGTTAGTGTTAAGGGTTACGGGTAGGTTTAGGGTTCAGGGTTAGCGTTAGCATTAGTACTTAAGGTTAGGATTAGGCGGGAGTTTAGATTTAGGGTTAGAACTAGGCGTTAGGGTCAGGGCTAGGGTTAGGGTTAAGAGATAGGGTTAGGTTTAATGCTTAGGATTAGGGTTAGGGTTTGGGGTTAAAGCAAGTGTTAGGGGTTAGGTTTAAGGATCAAAGGTTAGGGTTATTTTTAGTTGTAGTGTTAGGGTTAGGGATAAGGGATCCCATTAGCATTAAGGGTCTTCCTTACTGTAGGGTTAAGGGTTAGGCTTAGAGTTAAAGCTTAAGGTTAGGGTCAGTTTTAAGAATTAGGGTGAGGGTTAACGGTTAGGTTAAAGGTTAAGCGTTAGGGTAAGGGATTAGCGATTAGGGTTTTTGGTTAGTGTTAGGGTTAGAGGTTAGGAGTTCCTGTTTTATGAAGGGGTATGGTTAGAATTAGGATTGGGGTTAGAATTAGGGTTAGGTATAGGGGTTAGGTTTAGGGGTTAGTTTTAGGGTAAAAGGATAGGATTAGGGTTATGGGTTGGGCTTAGGTTTAGGGTTAAAGTTTACTGCTAGGGTTAGGGATAGGTTTCAGGTTTAGCTTAAGGGGTTCTGGGTAGCATTAGGTGTTAGGTTAGTGTCAGGGTTAGGTCTAGTCGTGAGGGTAAGGTTTAGGGTTAGCTTTAAGAGCTAGGGTTAGGTTTAATGGTTAGGATTAGGATTAGGGTTAAGGGTTAGCGTAAGGCTTAGGGGTTTGGTTGAAGGGTTAGGGTTTTTGTTAGGCATAGCGTTGGGGTTAGAAGTAAGGGTTACTGTCAGTGTTAGGGTTGTAGGTAGGGTTCCGGTTAGGGTTAGCGGTTTAGAATTAGGGTTAGGGATTAGGTGTCACAGTGATGACTAGGAGATAGGGTTAGAATTATGGGATAGGGGTTGTTCTCAGGAAATGGGTTATGCATTAACGTTAGGATAAGAGGTTAAAGTTAGGCGCACGGTGAGGTTTACGTGTTAAGGGGAGAAATAGGAACAGGGTTGGGTGTTATGTTCAGGGTTAGGGTTATCTGTTAAAGGTATTGTTTATGCTTAGCGCACGGGCCCTGTCTGCATTAGGCGGGCGGGGGGAGTTTAGGGGGCTGGGATTGTACCCGGGAACCCACTCTATCATACTCTGGGTATGGGCCCGTGGGTTTCATGCAGGACACAGTGGTAGAGCCTCCTTTCACGCACGGCATGGGAAGATTGCAGGCTTTCTAAACTCTAAGAAAGCAAGAAGTCTGAGAATTAGATTTAGGGTTAGGATTCTGGTTAGGGTTAAGGATGAAGTTTAGTGTTAGGGTGAGGGCTTAGGGTTAGGGAAAAGGGTTAGGGTTAAAGGTTACTCTTAGGTTTAACGGTTACACTTTGGTTTAGGGTTGAGGTTTAAGGTTAGGATTAAGATCAGGGGTTAGGGTTTGGTACAGGGTTAGGGTTAAGTGTTAGGTTTAGGGTTGAAGATTAGGATTAGGGTTAGGATTAAAAGTTAGCGTGAGAGTTAACGCTTAGGGTTCAGGTTAAGTGTTAGGGTTTAGGGTTAGGGTTAGGGTTTGGGTTAGTTTTAGGGTTAGAGTTATGTGCTATGATTTGTGTTAGAGGTTAGGGTTAGGTTTACTGGTCACGGTTAGGGTTACGTTTAGGGGGTAGCATTAGGGTTAGGGTTAGGGTTAAGGGTTTAAAATTTTAAAATTTCCCTGCCTTTTAAAACAGTGGAAAAATGGTGGTGGGATGATACTTAGAAGAATGGCTTCTTGTCTGTCTCCACTAACAAAAATAGGCAACACCAAGTCAGCTACTCCTCAGCATAGTTATGTCCGTCGCAGCCTTCTTGGGTTTCAGGAGTCACAAAAAAAACGTTAACACAATTATGGTGAAACGCTGAATACCTGCAAATAATTTTCAACGTAGTGGTTAATTGAAAAGCCCTGCGGCATACTTCTTGGAACAAGCCAGTTACCTGTTCCCACGCAAACAGGAGTATATAGAACCATGGTGGATTTCCAGCTGATGAAGTAAAGGATTATTAAAGGAACGGGATGACCATGGGGATCATCGTTAATTCTCTGAAACAGAATCCGCCCTTTTCACCTGCCAAACACATGCCCACTTCTCCTCTCTGGGGATAATAAAAACTAACCAGCGAACTGACAGAGGGCCTGACCCCCCCATCCACATCGACCACACAAAAAAATAAAACCGTACCCTCCAGCTACTAATTATAATGCTAACTTGCAAAATTTCCCTGCATTATAAAACAATGAAAAAATGGTGGTGGGATGATACTTAGAAGAATGGCTTCTTGTCTGTCTCCACTAACAAAAATAGGCAACACCAAGTCAGCTACTCCTCAGTAGAGTTATGTCCGTCCCAGCCTTCTTGTGTTTCAGGAGGCACAAGCAAACCTTATCACAATTATGGTGAAACTCTGAACACCTGCAAATAATTTTCAACGTATTGGTTAATTGAAAAGCTCTGCGGAATACTTCTTGGAACAAGCCAGGTACCAGTGCCAACGCATAGAGGAGTATATAGAAACATGGTGGAATCCCAGCTGATGAAGCAAAGGATTCTTAAAGGAATGATATGACCATGCGGATCCTCTTTAATTCTCTGAAACAGAATCCCCACTTTTCACCTGCCAAACACATGCCCACTACTCTTCTCTGGGGATAATAAAAACAAACCAGCGATCTGACAGATGGCCTGAACACCCATCCTGACCGACCCCACAAAAAAAAAAAGTACCCTCCAGCTACTAATTATAATGCCAATTTGCAAAATTTGCCTGCATTTTTAAACAATGGAGAAATGATGGTGGGATGATACTTAGAAGAATGGCTTCTTGTCAGTCTCCACTGACAAAAATAGGCAACACCAAGTCAGCTACTACTCAGCATAGTTATGTCCGTCGCAGCCTTCTTGGGTTTCAGGAGGCACATACAAACGTTAGCAAAATTATGGTGAAATGCTGAAAACCTGCAAATAATTTTGAACCTACTGGTTAATTTTAAAACTCTCCAGCATACTTCTTGGAACAAGCCAAGTACCTGTGCCCACGCATAGAGGAGTATATAGAAACATGGTGGAATCCCAGCTGATGAAGCAAAGGATTCTTAAAGGAATAAGATGACCAGGCGGATCCTGTTTAATTCTCTGAAACAGAATCCGCACTTTTCACCTGCCAAACACATGCCCAATACTCTTCTCTGGGGATAATAAAAACAAACCAGCGATCTGACAGAGGGCCTGAAAACCCATCCTGACCGACCCCACAAAAAAAAAAGTACCCTCCAGCTACTAATTATAATGCCAATTTGCAAAATTTGCCTGCATTTTTAAACAATGGAGAAATGATGGTGGGATGATACTTAGAAGAATGGCTTCTTGTCAGTCTCCACTAACAAAAATAGGCAAAACCAAGTCAGCTACGCCTCAGCATAGATATGTCCCTCGCAGCCTTCTTGGGTTTCAGGAGGCACAAACAAACGTTATCACAATTATGGTGAAACGCTGAACAGCTGCAAATAATTTTCAACGTAGTGGTTAATTGAAAAGCTCTGCGGTATACTTCTTGGAACAAGCCAGTTACCTGTTCCCACGCAAAGAGGAGTATATAGAACCATTTTGGATTTCCAGCTGATGAAGTAAAGGATTATTAAAGGAACGGGATGACCATGGGGATCATCGTTAATTCTCTGAAACAGAATTCGCCCTTTTCACCTGCCAAACACGTGCCCACTTCTCCTCTCTGGGGATAATAAAAACTAACCAGCGAACTGACAGAGGGCCTGAGCCCTCCATCCACATCGACCACACAAAAAAATAAAACCGTACCCTCCAGCTACTAATTATAATGCTAACTTGCAAAATTTTCCTGCATTTTAAAACAATGAAAAAATGGTGGTGGGATGATACTTAGAAGAATGGCTTCTTGTCAGTCTCCACTAACAAAAATAGGCAACACCAAGTCAGCTACTCCTCAGCATAGTTATGTCCGTCGAAGCCTTCTTGGGTTTCAGGAGGAACAAGCAAACTTTATCACAATTATGGTGAAACGCTGAACACCTGCAAATAATTTTCAACGTACTGGTTAATTTGAAAACTCTCCAGCATACTTCTTGGAACAAGCCAGGTTTAATTCTCTGAAAGAGATCCGCAGTTTTCACCTGCCATACTAATACCCACTTCTCCTCTCTGGGGATAATAAAAACAAACCAGCGAACTGACACAGGGCCTGACCAACACATCCACACCGACCCCACAGGAAAAAAAAAAAAAAAACACCGTAGCCTCCAGCTACTAATTATAATGCTAACTAGCAAAATTTTCCTGCATTTTTAAACAATGGAAAAATGATGGTGAGATGATACTTAGAAGAATGGATTCTTGTCAGTCTCCACTAACAAAAATAGGCAAAACCAAGTGAGCTACGCCTCAGCATAGTTATGTTCGTGGCAGCCATCTTGGGTTTCAGGAGGCACAAACAAACGTTATCACAATTATGGTGAAACGCTGAACACCTGCAAATAATTTTCCACGTAGTGGTTAATTGAAAAGCTCTGCGGCATACTTCTTGGAACAAGCCAGTTACCTGTTCCCACTCAAAGAGGAGTATATAGAACCATGGTGGATTTCCAGCTGATGAAGTAAAGGATTATTAAAAAAACGGGATGACCATGGGGATCATCGTTAATTCTCTGAAACAGAATCCGCCCTTTTCACCTGCCAAACACATGCCCACTTCTCCTCTCTGGGGATAATAAAAACTAACCAGCGAACTGACAGAGTGCCTGAGCCCCCATCCACATCCACCACACACAAAAAAAAACCGTACCCTCCAGCTACTAATTATAATGCTAACTTGCAAAATTTCCCTGCATTTTAAAACAATGGAAAAATGGTGGTGGGATGATACTTAGAAGAATGGCTTCTTGTCTGCCTCCACTAACAAAAATAGGCAACACCAAGTCAACTACTCCTCAGCATAGTTATGTCCGTCGCAGACTTCTTGGGTTTCAGGAGGCACATACAAACGTTATCAAAATTATGGTGAAACGCTGAAAACCTCCAAATAATTTTCAACGTAGTGGTTAATTGAAAAGCTCTGCGGCATACTTCTTGGAACAAGCCAGGTACCTGTGCCCACGCATACAGGAGTATATAGAAACATGGTGGAATCCCAGCTTATGAAGCAAAGGATTCTTAAAGGAATGAGATGACCATGCGGATCCTGTTTAATTCTCTGAAACAGAATCCGAACTTTTCACCTGCCAAACACATGCCCACTACTCTTCTCTGGGGATAATAAAAACAAACCAGCGATCTGACAGAGGGCCTGAACACCCATCCTGACCGACCCCACAAAAACAAAAGTACACTCCAGCTACTAATTATAATGCCAATTTGCAAAATTTCCCTGCATTTTAAAACAATGGAGAAATGATGGTGGGATGATACTTAGAAAAATGGCTTATTGTCAGTCTCCACTGAAAAAAATAGGCAACACCAAGTCAGCTACGCCTCAGCATAGTTTTGTCCATCGCAGCCTTCTTGGGTTTCAGGAGGCACATACAAACGTTATCAAAATTATGGTGAAACGCTGAAAACCTGCAAATAATTTTCAACGTACTGGTTAATTTGAAAACTCTCCAGCATAGTTCTTGGAACAAGCCAGGTATCTGTGCCCACGCATAGAGGAGTATATAGAAACATGGTGGAATCCCAGCTGATGAAGCGAAGGATTCTTAAAGGAATGAGAGGACCATGCGGATCCTGTTTAATTCTCTGAAACAGAATCCACACTTTTCACCTGCCTAACACACGTCCACTACTCTTCTCTGTGGATAATAAAAACAAACCAGCCATCTGACAGAGGGCCTGAACACCCATCCTGACCGACCCCACAAAAAAAAAGAAGTACCCTACTGACACTAATTATAATGCTAACTTGCAAAATTTCCCAGCCTTTTAAAACAATGGAAAAATGGTGGTGGGATGATACTTAGAAGAATGGCTTCTTGTCAGTCTCCACTAACAAAAATAGGCAACACCAAGTCAGCTACTCCTCAGCGTAGTTATGTCCGTCGCAGCCTTCTTGGGTTTCAGGAGGCACAAACAAACGTTATCACAATTATGGTGAAACGCTGAACACCTGCAAATAATACTCAACGTAGTGGTTAATTGAAAATCTCTACGGCATACTTCTTGGAACAAGCCAGTTACCTGTTCCCACGCAAAGAGGAGTATATAGAACCATAGTGGATTTCCAGCTGATGAAGTAAAGGATTATTAAAGGAACGGGATGACCATGGGGATCATCGTTAATTCTCTGAAACAGAATCCGCCCTTTTCACCTGCCAAACACATGCCCACTTCTCCTCTCTGGGGATAATAAAAACTAACCAGCGATCTGACAGAGGGCCTGACCCCCCCCATCGACGTCGACCACACACACACAAAAAAACCGTACCCTCCAGCTACTAATTATAATGCTAACTTACAAAATTTCCCTGTCTTTTAAAACAATGGAAAAATGGTGGTGGGATGATACTTAGAAGAATGGCTTTTTGTCAGTCTCCACTAACAAAAATAGGCAACACCAAGTCAGCTACTCCTCAGCATAGTTATGTCCGTCGCAGCCTTCTTGGGTTTCAGGAGGCACAAAAAAACGTTATCACAATTATGGTGAAACGCTGAACACCTGCAAATAATTTTCAACGTAGTGGTTAATTGAAAAGGTCTGCGGCATACTTCTTGGAACAAGCCAGTTACTTGTTCCCACGCAAAGAGGAGTATATAGAACCATGGTGGATTTCCAGCTGATGAAGTAAAGGATTATTAAAGGAACGGGAAGACCATGGGGATCATCGTTAATTCTCTGAAACAGAATCCGCCCTTTTCACCTGCCAAACACATGCCCACTTCTCCTCTCTGGGGATAATAAAAACTAACCAGCGAAACGACAGAGGGCCTGACCCCCCCATCCACATCGACCACACACAAAAAAAAACCGTACCCTCCAGCTACTAATTATAATGCTAACTTGCAAAATTTCCCTGCCTTTTAAAACAATGGAAAAATGGTGGTGGGATCATACTTAGAAGAATGGCTTCTTGTCTGTCTGCACTAACAAAAATAGGCAACACCAAGTCAGCTACTCCTCAGCATAGTTATGTCCGTCGCAGCCTTCTTGGGTTTCAGGAGGCACATACAAACGTTATCAAAATTATGGTGAAACGCTGAAAACCTGCAAAGGATTTTCAACGCAGTGGTTAATTGAAAAGCTCTGAGGCATACTTCTTGGAACAAGCTACTTTCCTGTGCCCACGCATAGAGAAGTATATAGAACCATGGTGGATTCCCAGCTTATGAAGCAAAGGATTCTTAAAGGAACGGGATTACCATGCGGATCCTGTTTAATTCTCTGAAACAGATCCGCAGTTTTCACCTGCCATACTAATACTCACTTCTCCTCTCTGGGGATAATAAAAACAAACCAGGGAACTGACAGAAGGCCTGACCAACACATCCACAGCGACCCCACAGGAAAAAAAAAAAAAAAAAAAACACTGTAGCCTCCAGCTACTAATTATAATGCTAACTTGCAAAATTTTCCTGAATTTTCAAACAATGGAAAAATGATGGTGAGATGATACTTAGAAGAATGGATTATAGTCAGTCTCCACTAACAGAAATAGGCAACACCAAGTCTGCTACTCCTCAGCATAGTTTTGTCCGTCGCAGCGTTCTTGGGTTTCAGGAGGCACAAACAAACGTTATCACAATTATGGTGAAACGCTGAACACCTGCAAATAATTTTTAACGTAGTGGTTAATTGAAAAGCTCTGCGGGATACTTCTTGGAACCAGCCAGTTACCTGTTCCCACGCAAAGAGGAGTATACAGATCCATGGTGGATTTCCAGCTGATGAAGTAAAGGATTATTAAAGGAACGGGATGACCATGGGGATCATCGTTAATTCTCTGAAACAGAATCCGCCATTTTCACCTGCCAAACACATGCCCACTTCTCCTCTCTGGGGATAATATAAACTAACCAGCGAACTGACACAGGGCCTGACCCCCCATCCACAGCGACCACACACACAAAAAAAAAACCTTACCCTCCAGCTACTAACTATAATGCTAACTTGCAAAATTTCCCTTCATTTTAAAACAATGGAAAAATGGTGGTGGGATGATACTTAGAAGAATGGCTTCTTGTCAGTCTCCACTAACAAAAATAGGCAACACCAAGTCAGCTACTCCTCAGCATAGTTATGTCCGACGCAGCCTTCTTGGGTTTCAGGAGGCACAAACAAACGTTATCACAATTATGGTGAAACGCTGAACACCTGCAAATAATTTTCAACGTAGTGGTTAATTGAAAAGCTCTGCGGCATACTTCTTGGAACAAGCCAGTTACCTGTTCCCACGCAAAGAGGAGTATATAGAACCATGGTGGATTTCCAGCTGATGAAGTTAAGGATTATTAAAGGAACGGATGACCATGGGGATCATCGTTAATTCTCTGAAACAGAATCCGCACTTTTCACCTGCCAAACACATGCCCACTTCTCCTCTCTGGGGATAATAAAAACTAACCAGCGAACTGACAGAGGGCCTGACCCCCCCATCCACATCGACCACACACAAAAAATAACCGTACCCTCCAGCTACTTATTATAATGCTAACTTGAAAAATTTCCCTGCCTTTTAAAACAATGGAAAAATGGTGGTGGTATGATACTTAGAAGAATGGCTTCTTGTCTGTCTGCACTAACAAAAATAGGCAACACCAAGTCAGCTACTCCTCAGCATAGTTTTGTCCGTCGCAGCCTTCTTCGGTTTCAGGAGGCACATACAAACGTTATCAAAATTATGGTGAAACGCTGAAAACCTGCAAATAATTTTCAACGTACTGGTTAATTGGAAAACTCTCCAGCATACTTCTTGGAACAAGCCAGGTACCTGTGCCCACGCATAGAGGAGTATATTGAAACATGGTGGATTTCCAGCTGATGAAGCAAAGGATTCTTAAAGGAATGATATGACCATGCGGATCCTCTTTAATTCTCTGAAACAGAATCCCCACTTTTCACCTGCCAAACACATGCCAACTACTCTTCTCTGGGGATAATAAAAACAAACCAGCGATCTGACAGATGGCCTGAACACCCATCCTGACCGACCACACAAAAAAAAAAAGTACCCTCCAGCTACTAATTTTAATGCCAATTTGCAAAATTTCCCTGCATTTTTAAACATTGGAGAAATGATGGTGGGATGATACTTAGAAGAATGGCTTCTTGTCAGTCTCCACTGACAAAAATAGGCAAAACCAAGTCAGCTACGCCTCAGCATAGTTATGTCCGTAGCAGCCATATTTGGTTTCAGTAGGCACATAAACACGTTATCACAATTATGGTGAAACGCTGAAAACCTGCAAAGGATTTTCAACATACTGGTTAATTGAAAAGCTCTGAGGCATACTTCTTGGAAAAAGCCAGTTTCCTGTGCCCACGCATAGAGAAGTATATAGAACCATGGTGGATTCCCAGCTCATGAAGCAAAGGATTCTTAAAGGAACGGGATTACCATGCGGATCCTGTTTAATTCTCTGAAACAGATCTGCAGTTTTCACCTGCTATACTAATACCCACTTACCTCTCTGGGGTTATTAAAAACAAACCAGTGAACTGAAAGAGGGCCTGACCAACACACCCACACGGACCCCACAGGAAAAAAAAAAAAAAAAACACCGTAGCCTCCAGCTACTAATTATAATGCTAACTTGCAAAATTTTCCTGCATTTTTAAATAATGGAAAAATGATGGTGAGATGATACTTAGAAGAATGGATTCTTGTCAGTCTCCACTAACAAAAATAGGCAAAACGAAGTAAGCTACGCCTCAGCATCCTTATGTTCGTGGCAGCCATCTTGGGTTTCAGGAGGCACAAACAAACGTTATCACAATTATGGTGAAACGCTGAACACGTGCAAATAATTTTCAACGTAGTGGTTAATTGAAAACTCTGCGGCATACTTCTTGGAACAAGCCAGTTACCTGTTCCCACGCAAAGAGGAGTATATAGAACCATGGTGGATTTCCAGCTGATGAAGTAAAGCATTATTAAAGGAACGGGATGACCATGGGGATCATCGTTAATTCTCTGAAACAGAATCCGCCCTTTTCACCTGCCAAACACATGCCCACTTCTCCTCTCTGGGTATAATAAAAACTAACCAGCGAACTGACAGAGGGCCTGACCCCCCCATCCACATCGACCACACAAAAAAAAAAATACCTTACACTCGAGCTACTAATTATAATGGTAACTTGCAAAATTTCCCTGCATTTTAAAACAATGGAAAAATGGTGGTGGGATGATACTTAGAAGAATGGCTTCTTGTCAGTCTCCACTAACAAAAATAGGCAACACCAAGTCAGCTACTCCTCAGCATAGTTATGTCCGTGGCAGCCTTCTTGGGCTTCAGGAGGCACAAACAAACGTTATCAAAATTATGGTGAAATGCTGAACACCTGCAAATAATTTTCAACGTACTGGTTAATTTGAAAACTCTCCAGCATACTTCTTGGAACAAGCCAGGTACCTGTTCCCACACAAAAAGGGGTATATAGAACCATGGTGGATTTCCAGCTGATGAAGTAAAGGATTATTAAAGGAACGGGATGACCATGGGGATCATCGTTAATTCTCTGAAACAGAATCCGCCATTTTCCCCTGCCAAACACATGCCCACTTCTCCTCTCTGGGGATAATAAAAACTAACCAGCGAACTGACAGAGGGCCTGCCCCCCCCATCCACATCGACCACACACAAAAAATAACCGTACCCTCCAGCTACTAATTATAATGCTAACTTGCAAAATTTCCCTGCCTTTTAAAACAATGGAAAAATGGTGGTGGGATGATACTTAGAAGAATGGCTTCTTGTCTGTCTCCACTAACAAAAATAGGCAACACCAAGTCAGCTACTCCTCAGAATAGTTATGTCCGTCGGAGCCTTCTTGGGTTTCAGGAGGCACATACAAACGTTATCAAAATTATGGTGAAACGCTGAAAACCTGCAAATAATTTTCAACGTACTGGTTAATTTGAAAACTCTGCAGTATACTTCTTGGAACAAGCCAGGTACCTGTGCCCACGCATAGAGGAGTATATAGACACATGGTGGAATCCCAGCTGATGAAGCAAAGGATTCTTAAAGGAATGAGATGACCATGCGGATCCTGTTTAATTCTCTGAAACAGAATCCGCACTTTTCACCTGCCAAACACATGCCCACTACTCTTCTCTGGGGATAATAAAAACAAACCAGCGATCTGACAGAGGGCCTGAAAACCCATCCTGACCGACCCCACAAAAAAAAAAAGTACCCTCCAGCTACAAATTATAATGCCAATTTGCAAAATTTCCCTGCATTTTTAAACAATGGAGAAATGATGGTGGGATGATACTTAGAAGAATGGCTTCTTGTCAGTCTCCACTGACAAAAATAGGCAACACCAAGTCAGCTGCGCTTTGGCGTAGTTATGTCCGTCGCAGCCTTCTTGGGTTTCAGGAGGCACAAACAAACGTTATCTCAATTATGGTGAAACGCTGAACACCTGCAAATATTTTCAACGTACTGGTTAATTGAAAAGCCCTGCGGCATACTTCTTGGAACAAGCCAGTTACCTGTTCCCACGCAAAGAGGAGTATATAGAACCATGGTGGATTTCCAGCTGATGAAGTAAAGGATTATTAAAGGAACGGGATGAGCATGGGGATCATCGTTAATTCTCTGAAATAGAATCCGCCCTTTTCACCTGCCAAACACATGCCCACTTCTCCTCTCTGGGGATAATAAAAACTAACCAGCGAACTGACAAGGGCCTGACCCCCCCATCCACATCGACCACACAAAAAAAAATACCGTACCCTCCAGCTACTAATTATAATGCTAACTTGCAAAATTTCCCTGCATTTTAAAACAATGGAAAAATGGTGGTGGGATGATACTTAGAAGAATGGCTTCTTGTCAGTCTCCACTAACAAAAATAGGCAACACCAAGTCAGCTACTCCTCAGCATAGTTATGTCCGTCGCAGCCTTCTTGGGCTTCAGGAGGCACAAACAAACGTTATCACAATTATGGTGAAACGCTGAACACCTGCAAATAATTTTCAACGTAGTGGTTAATTGAAAAGCTCTGCGGCATACTTCTTGGAACAAGCCAGTTACCTGTTCTGAGGAAAAGAGGAGTATTTAGATCCATGGGGGATTTCCAGCTGATGAAGTAAAGGATTATTAAAGGAACGGGATGACCATGGGGATCATCGTTAATTCTCTGAAACAGAATCCGCCCTTTTCACCTGCCAAATACATGCCCACTTCTCCTCTCTGGGGATAATAAAAACTAACCAGCGAACTGACAGAGGGCCTGATCAACACATCCACATCTACCACACACACAAAAAAAAACCGTAACCTCCAGCTACTAATTATAATGCTAACTTGCAAAATTTCCCTGCATTTTAAAACAATGGATAAATGGTGGTGGGATGATACTTAGAAGAATGGCTTCTTGTCAGTCTCTACTAACAAAAAGAGGCAACACCAAGTCAGGTACTCCTCAGCATAGTGATGTCCGTCGCAGCCTTCTTGGGCTTCAGGAGGCACAAACAAACGTTATCACAATTATGGTGAAACGCTGAACACCTGCAAATATTTTCAACGTACTGGTTAATTGAAAAGCCCTGCGGCATACTTCTTGGAACAAGCCAGTTACCTGTTCCCACGCTAGAGGAGAATATAGAACCATGGTGGATTTCCAGCTGATGAAGTAAAGGATTATTAAAGGAACGGGATGAGCATGGGGATCATCGTTAATTCTCTGAAACAGAATCCGCCCTTTTCACCTGCCAAACACATGCCCACTTCTCCTCTCTAGGGATAATAAAAACTAACCAGCGAACTGACAGAGGGCCTGACCCCCCCATCCACATCGACCACACACAAAAAAAAAAACCGTACCCTCCAGCTACTAATTATAATGCTAACTTGCAAAATTTCCCTGCATTTTAAAACAATGGAAAAATGGTGGTGGGATGATACTTAGAAGAATGGCTTCTTGTCAGTCTCCACTAACAAAAATAGACAACACCAAGTCAGCTACTCCTCAGCATAGTTATGTCTGTCGCAGCCTTCTTGGGTTTCAGGAGGCACAAACAAACGTTATCACAATTGTGGTGAAACGCTGAACACCTGCAAATAATTTTCAACGTACTGGTTAATTGAAAAGCTCTGCGGCATACTTCTTGGAACAAGCCAGTTACCTGTTCTGAGGAAAAGAGGAGTATTTAGATCCATGGGGGATTTCCAGCTGATGAAGTAAAGGATTATTGTAGGAACGGGATGAGCATGGGGATCATCGTTAATACTCTGAAACAGAATCCGCCCTTTTCACCTACCAAACACATGCCCACTTCTCCTCTCTGGGGATAATAAAAACTAACCAGCGAACTGACATAAGGCCTGACCCCCCCATCCACATCGACCACACACAAAAAAAAACCGTACCCTCCAGCTACTAATTATAATGCTAACTTCCAAAATTTCCCTGCATTTTAAAACAATGGAAAAATGGTGGTGGGATGATACTTAGAAGAATGGCTTCTTGTTTGTCTCCACTAACAAAAATAGGCAACACCAAGTCAGCTACTCCTCAGCATAGTTATGTCCGTCACAGCCTTCTTGGGTTTCAGGAGGCACATACAAACGTTATCAAAATTATGGTCAAACGCTGAAAACCTGCAAATAATTTTCAACGTACTGGTTAATTTGAAAACTCTCCAGCATACTTCTTGGAACAAGCCAGGTACCTGTGCCCACGCATAGAGGAGTATATAGAAACATAGTGGAATCCCAGCTGATGAAGCAAAGGATTCTTAAAGGAATGAGATGATCATGCGGATCCTGTTTAATTCTCGGAAATAGAATCCGCACTTTTCACCTGCCAAACACATGCCCACTACTCTTCTCTGGGGATAATAAAAACAAACCAGCGATCTGACAGAGGGCCTGAACACCCATCCTGACCGACCACACAAAAAAAAAGGTACCCTCCAGCTACTAATTATAATGCCAATTTGCAAAATTTTCCTGCATTTTTAAACAATGGAGAAATGATGGTGGGATGATACTTAGAAGAATGGCTCCTTGTCAGTCTCCACTGACAAAAACAGGCAACACCAAGTCAGCTACGCCTCAGCATAGTTATGTCCGTAGCAGCCATATTTGGTTTCAGTAGGCACATACACACGTTATCACAATTATGGTGAAATGCTGAAAACCTGCAAAGGATTATCAACATACTGGTTAATTGAAAAGCTCTGAGGCATACCTCTTGGAACAAGCCAGTTACCTGTTCCCACGCATAGAGAAGTATATAGAACCATGGTGGATTCCCAGCTCATGAAGCAAAGGATTCTTAAAATAACGGGATTACCATGCGGATCCTGTTTAATTCTCTGAAACAGATCCGCAGTTTTCACCTGCCACACTAATACCCACTTCTCCTCTCTGGGGATAATAAAAACAAACCAGCGAACTGACAGAGGGCCTGACCAACACATCCACACCGACCCTACAGGAAAAAAAAAAAAAAAAACACCGTAGCCTCCAGCTACTAATTATACTGCTAACTAGCAAAATTTTCCTGCATTTTTAAACAATGGAAAAATGATGGTGAGATGATACTTAGCAGAATGGATTCTTGTCAGTCCTCACTAACAAAAATAGGCAAATCCAAGTCAGCTACGCCTCAGCATAGTTATGTTCCTGGCAGCCATCTTGGGTTTCAGGAGGCACAAACAAACGTTATCACAATTATGGTGAAACGCTGAACACCTGCAAATAATTTTCAACGTACTGGTTAATTGAAAAGCTCTGCGGCATACTTCTTGGAACAAGCCAGGTACCTGTGCCCACGCATAGAGGAGTATATAGAAACATGGTGGAATCCCAGCTGATGAAGAAAATGATTCTTAAAGAAATGAGATGACCATGCGGATCCTGTTTAATTCTCTGAAACAGAATCCGCACTTTTCACCTGCCAAACACATGCCCACTACTCTTCTCTGGGGATAATAAAAACAAACCAGCGATCTGACAGAGGGCCTGAACACCCATCCTGACCGACCCCACAAAAAAAAAGTACACTCCAGCTACTAATTATAATGCCAATTTGCAAAATTTCCCTGCATTTTTAAACAAAGGAGAAATGATGGTGGGATGATACTTAGAAGAATGGCTTCCTGTCAGTCTCCACTGACAAAAATAGGCAACACCAAGTCAGCTACGCTTTGGCATAGTTATTGTCGTCGCAGCCTTCTTGGGTTTCAGGAGGCACAAACAAACGTTATCTCAATTATGGTGAAACGCTGAACACCTGCAAATATTTTCAACGTACTGGTTAATTGAAAAGCCCTGCGGCATACTTCTTGGAACAAGCCAGTTACCTGTTCCCAGGCAAAGAGGAGTATATAGAACCATGGTAGATTTCCAGCTGATGAAGTAAATGATTATTAAAGGAACGGGATGAGCATGGGGATCATTGTTAATTCTCTGAAACAGAATCCGCCCTTTTCACCTGCCAAACACATGGCCACTTCTCCTCTCTGAGGATAATAAAAACAAACAAGCGAACTGACAGAGGGCCTGACCCCCCCATCCAATCTACCACACACACACAAAAAAAAAACCGTACCCTCCAGCTACTAATTATAATGCCAACTTGCAAATTTTTCTGCCTTTTAAAACAATGGAAAAATGGTGGTGGGATGATACTTAGAAGAATGGCTTCTTGTCAGTCTCCACTAACAAAAAGAGGCAACACCAAGTCAGCTACTCCTCAGCACAGTTATGTCCGTCGCAGCCTTCTTGCGTTTCAGGAGGCACAAACAAACGTTATCAAAATTATGGTGAAACGCTGAACACCTGGAAATAATTTTCAACGTAGTGGTTAATTGAAAAGCTCTGCAGCATACTTCTTGGAACAAGCCAGTTACCTGTTCCCACGCAAAGAGGAGTATATAGAACCATGGTGGATTTCCAGCTGATGAAGTAAAGGATTATTAAAGGAACGGGATGACCATGGGGATCATCGTTAATTCTCTGAAACAGAATCCGCCATTTTCACCTGCCAAACACATGCCCACTTCTCCTCTCTGGGGATAAAAACTAACCAGCGAACTGACAGAGGGCCTAACCCCCCCATCCACATCGACCACACACAAAAATAAACCGTACCCTCCAGCTACTAATTATAATGCTAACTTGCAAAATTTTCCTGCATTTTTAAACAATGATAAAATGATGGTGAGATGATACTTAGAAGAATGGAATCTTGTCAGTCTCCACTAACAAAAATAGGCAAAACCCAGTCAGCTACGCCTCAGCATAGTTATGTCCGTCGCAGCCTTCTTGGGTTTCAGGAGGCACAAACAAACGTTATCAGAATTACGGTGAAACGCTGAACACCTGCAAATAATTTTCAACGTAGTGGTTAATTGAAAAGCTCTGCGGCATACTTCTTGGAACAAGCCAGTTACCTGTTCCCACGCAAAGAGGAGTATATAGAACCATGGTAGATTTCCAGCTGATGAAGTAAAGGATTATTAAAGGAACGGGATGACCATGGGGATCATCGTTAATTCTCTGAAACAGAATCCTCCCTTTTCACCTGCCAAACACATGCCCACTTCTCCTCTCTGGGGATAATAAAAACTAACCAGCGAACTGACAAGGGCCTGACCCCCCCATCCACATCGACCACACAAAAAAAAATAGCGTACCCTCCAGCTACCAATTATAATGCTAACTTGCAAAATTTCCCTGCATTTTAAAACATTGGAAAAATGGTGGTGGGATGATACTTAGAAGAATGGCTTCTTGCCTGTCTCCACCAAAAAAAATAGGCAACACGAAGTCAGCTACTCCTCAGCATAGTTATGTCCGTCGCAGGCTTCTTGGGTTTCAGGAGGCACAAACAAACGTTATCAAAATTATGGTGAAATGCTGAACACCTGCAAATAATTTTCAACGTAGTGGGTAATTGGAAAGCTCTGCTGCATACTTCTTGGAACAAGCCAGTTACCTGTTCCCACGCAAAGAGGAGTATATAGAACCATGGTGGATTTGCAGCTGATGAAGTAGAGGATTATTAAAGGAACGGGATGAGCATGGGGATCATCGTTAATTCTCTGAAACAGAATCCGCCCTTTTCACCTGCCAAACACATGCCCACTTCAACTCTCTGGGGATAATAAAAACTAACCAGCGAACTGACAGAGGGCCTGAGCTCCCCATCCACATCGACCACACACAAAAAAAAACCGTACCCTCCAGCTACTAATTATAATCCTAACTTGCAAAATTTCCCTGCATTTGAAAACAATGGAAAAATGGTGGTGGGATGATACTTAGAAGAATGGCTTCTTGTCAGTCTCCACTAACAAAAAGAGGCAACACCAAGTCAGCTACTCCTCAGCATAGTTATGTCCGTCGCAGCCTTCTTGGGCTTCAGGAGGCACAAACAAACGTTATCACAATTATGGTGAAACGCTGAACACCTGCAAATATTTTCAACGTACTGGTTAATTGAAAAGCCCTGCGGCATACTTCTTGGAACAAACCAGTTACCTGTTCCCACGCAAAGAGGAGAATATAGAACCATGGTGGATTTCCAGCTGATGAAGTAAAGGATTCTTAAAGGAACGGGATGAGCATGGGGATCATCGTTAATTCTCTGAAACAGAATCCGCCCTTTTCACCTGCCAAACACATGCCCACTTCTCCTCTCTGGGGATAATAAAAACTAACCAGCGAACTGACAGAGGGCCTGACCCCCCCATCCACATCGACCACACACAAAAAAAAACCGTACCCTCCAGCTACTAATTATAATGCTAACTTGCAAAATTTCCCTGCCTTTTAAAACAATGGAAAAATCGTGGTGGGATGATACTTAGAAGAATGGCTTCTTGCCTGTCTCCACTAACAAAAATAGGCAACACCAAGTCAGCTACTCCTCAGCATAGTTATGTCCGTCGCAGCCTTCTTGGGTTTCAGGAGGCACATACAAACGTTATCAAAATTATGGTGAAACGCTGAAAACCTGCAAATAATTTTCAACGTACTGGTTAATTTGAAAACTCTCCAGCATACTTCTTGGAACAAGCCAGGTACCTGTGCCCACGCATAGAGGAGTATATAGAAACATGGTGGAATCCCAGCTGATGAAGCAAAGGATTCTTAAAGGAATGAGATGACCATGCGGATCCTGTTTAATTCTCTGAAACAGAATCCGCACTTTTCACCTGCCAAACACATGCCCACTACTCTTCTCTGGGGATAATAAAAACAAACCAGCGATCTGACAGAGGGCCTGAACACCCATCCTGACCGACTCCACAAAAAAAAAGTACCCTCCAGCTATTAATTATAATGCCAATTTGCAAAATTTCCCTGCATTTTTAAACAATGGAGAAATGATGGTGGGATGATACTTAGAAGAATGGCTTCTTGTCAGTCTCCACTGACAAAAATAGGCAACACCAAGTCAGCTAAGCCTCAGCATAGTTATGTCCGTAGCAGCCATATTTGGTTTCAGTAGGCACATACACACGTTATCACAATTATGGTGAAACGCTGAAAACCTGCAAAGGATTTTCAACATACTGGTTAATTGAAAAGCTCTTAGGCATACTTCTTGGAACAAGCCAGTTTCCTGTGCCCACGCATAGAGAAGTATATAGAACCATGGTGGATTCCCAGCTCATGAAGCAAAGGATTCTTAAAGGAACGGGATTACCATGCGGATCCTGTTTAATTCTCTGAAACAGATCCGCAGTTTTCACCTGCCATACTAATACCCACTTCTCCTCTCTGGGGATAATAAAAACAAACCAGCGAAATGACAGAGGGCTTGACCAACACATCCACACCGACCCCACAGGAAAAAAAAAAAAAAAAAAAACACCGTAGCCTCCTACTAATTATAATGCTAACTTGCAAAATTTTCCTGCATTTTTAAACAATGGAAAAATGATGGTGAGGTGATACTTAGAAGAATGGATTCTTGTCAGTCTCCACTAACAAAAATAGGCAAAACCAAGTCAGCTACGCCTCAGCATAGTTATGTCCGTCGCAGCCTTCTTGGGTTTCAGGAGGCACAAACAAACGTTATCACAATTATGGTGAAACGCTGAACACCTGCAAATAATTTTCAATGTACTGGTTAATTGAAAAGCTCTGCGGCATACTTCTTGGAAAAAGCCAATTACCTGTTCCCACACAAAGAGGAGTATATAGAACCATGGTGGATTTCCAGCTGATGAAGTAAAGGATTATTAAAGGAACGGGATGACCATGGGGATCATTGTTAATTTTCTGAAACAGTATCCGCCCTTTTCACCTGCCAAACACATGGCCACTTCTCCTCTCTGGGGATAATAAAAACTAACCAGCGAACTGACAGAGGGCCTGACCCTCCCATCCACATCGACCACCAAAAAAAAAAAAAAAAAAAAAAAAACGTACCCTCCAGCTACTAATTATAATGCTAACTTGCAAAATTTCCCTGCATTTTAAAACAATGGAAAAATGGTGGTGGGATGATACTTAGAAGAATGGCTTCTTGTCAGTCTCCACGAACAAAAATAGGCAACACAAAGTCAGCTACTCCTCAGCATAGTTATGTCCGTCGCAGCCTTCTTGGGTTTAGGAGGCACATACAAACGTTATCAAAATTATGGTGAAACGCTGAAAACCTGCAAATAATTTTCAACGTACTGGTTAATTTGAAAACTCTCCAGCATACTTCTTGGAACAAGCCAGGTACCTGTGCCCACGCATAGAGGAGTATATAGAAACATGGTGGAATCCCAGCTGATGAAGCAAACGATTCTTAAAGGATGAGATGACCATGCAGATCCTGCTTAATTCTCCGAAACAGAATCCTCACTTTTCACCTGCCAAACACATGCCCATTACTCTTCTCTGGGGATAATAAAAACAAACCAGCGATCTGACAGAGAGCCTGAACACCCATCCTGACCAACCCCACAAAAAAAAAAAGTACCGTCCAGCTACTAATTATAATGCCAATTTGCAAAATTTCCCTGCATTTTTAAACAATGGAGAAATGATGGTGGGATGATACTTACAAGAATGGCTTCTTGTCAATCTCCACTGACAAAAATAGGCAACACCAAGTCAGCTCCGCCTCAGCATAGTTATGTTCGTGGCAGCCATCTTGGGTTTCAGGAGGCACAAACAAACGTTATCACAATTATGGTGAAACGCTGAGCACCTGCAAATAATTTTCATCGTAGTGGTTAATTGAATAGCTCTGCGGCATACTTCTTGGAACAAGCCACTTACCTGTTCCCACGCAAAGACGAGTATATAGAACCATGGTGGATTTCCAGCTGATGAAGTTAAGGATTATTAAAGGAACGGGATGACCATGGGGATCATCGTTAATTCTCTGAAATAGAATCCGCCCTTTTCACCTGCCAAACACATGCCCACTTCTCCTCTCTGGTTATAATATAAACTAACCAACGAACTGACACAGGGCCTGACCAACACATCCACATCGACCACACACACAAAAAAAAAACCGTACCCTCCAGCTACTAATTATAATGCTAACTTGCAAAATTTCCCTGCATTTTAAAACAATGGAAAAATGGTGGTGGGATGATACTTAGAAGAATGGCTTCTTGTCAGTCTCCACTAACAAAAATAGGCAACACCAAGTCAGCTACTCCCCAGCATAGTTATGTCCGTCGCAGCCTTCTTGGGTTTCAGGAGGCACAAACAAACGTTATCACAATTATGGTGAAACGCTGAACACCTGCAAATAATTTTCAACATACTGGCTAATTGAAAAGCTCTGCGGCATACTTCTTGGAACAAACCAGTTACCTGTTACCACGCAAAGAGGAGTATATAGAACCATGGTGGATTTCCAGCTGAAGAAGTAAAGGATTATTAAAGCAACGGGATGACCCTGGGGATCATCGTTAATTCTCTGAAACAGAATCCGCCCTTTTCACCTGCCAAACACATGCCCACTTCTCCTCTCTGGGGATAATAAAAACTAACCAGCGAACTGACAGAGGGCCTGATCAACACATCCACATCGACCACACACACAAAAAAAAACCGTACCCTCCAGCTACTAATTATAATGCTAACTTGCAAAATTTCCCTGCATTTTAAAACAATGGAAAAATGGTGGTGGGATGATACTTAGAAGAATGGCTTCTTGTCTGTCTCCACTAACAAAAATAGGCAACACCAAGTCAGCTACTCCTCAGTATAGTTATGTCCGTCGCAGCCTTCTTGCGTTTCAGGAGGCACATACAAACGTTATAAAAATTATGGTGAAACGCTGAACACCTGCAAATAATTTTCAACGTAATGGTTAATTTGAAAACCCTCCAGCATTCTTCTTGGAACAAGCCAGGTACCTGTGCCCACGCATAGAGGAGTATATAGAAACATGGTGGAATCCCAGCTTAATAAGCAAAGGATTCTTAAAGGAATGAGATGACCATGCGGATCCTGTTTAATTCTCCGAAACAGAATCCTCACTTTTCCCCTGCCAAACACATGCCCATTACTCTTCTCTGGGGATAATAAAAACAAACCAGCGATCTGACAGAGGGCCTGAACACCCATCCTGACCGACACCACAAAAAAAAAGAGTACCGTCCAGCTACTAATTATAATGCCAATTTGCAAAATTTCCCTGCATTTTTAAACAATGGAGAAATGATGGTGAGATGATACTTAGAAGAATGGATTCTTGTCAGTCTCCACTAACAAAAATAGGCAATACCAAGTCAGCTACGCCTCAGCATCGTTATGTCCGTCGCAGCCATCTTGGGTTTCAGGAGGCACAAACAAACGTTATCACAATTATGGTGAAACGCTCAACACCTGCAAATAATTTTCTACCTAGTGGTTAATTGAAAAGCTCTGCGGCATACTTCTTGGAACAAGCCAGTTACCTGTTCCCACGCAAAGAGGAGTATATAGAACCATGGTGGATTTCCAGCTGATGAAGTAAAGGATTATTAAAGGAATGGGATGACCATGGGGATCATCATTAATTCTCTGAAACAGAATCCGCCCTTTTCACCTGCCAAACACATGCCCACTTCTCCTCTCTGGGGATAATAAAAACTAACCAGCGAACTGACAGAGGGCCTGATCAACACATCCACATCGACCACACACACAAAAAAAAACCGTACCCTCCAGCTACTAATTATAATGCTAACTTGCAAAATTTTCCTGCATTTTAAAACAATGGAAAAATGGTGGTGGGATGATACTTAGAAGAATGGCTTCTTGTCAGTCTCCACTAACAAAAATAGGCAACACCAAGTCAGCTACTCCCCAGCATAGTTATGTCCGTCGCAGCCTTCTTGGGTTTCAGGAGGCACAAACAAACGTTATCACCATTATGGTGAAACGCTGAACACCTGCAAATAATTTTCAACGTACTGGCTAATTGAAAAGCTCTGCGGCATACCTCTTGGAACAAGCCAGTTACCTGTGCCCACGCATAGAGGAGTATATAGAAACATGGTGGAATCCCAACTGATGAAGCAAAGGATACTTAAAGGAAAGAGATGACCATGCGGATCCTGTTTAATTCTCTGAAACAGAATCCGCACTTTTCACCTGCCAAACACATGCCCACTACTCTTCTCCGGGGATAATAAAAACAAACCAGCGATCTGACAGAGGGCCTCAACACCCATCCTGACCGACCCCACAAAAAAAAAAAAGTACCCTCCAGCTACTCATTATAATGCCAATTTGCAAAATTTCCCTGCATTTTTAAACAATGGAGAAATGATGGTGGGATGATACTTAGAAGAATGGCTTCTTGTCAGTCTCCACTGACAAAAATAGGCAACACCAATTCAGCTACGCCTCAGCATAGTTATGTCCGTAGCAGCCATATTTGGTTTCAGGAGACACATACACACGTTATCACAATTATGGGGAAACGCTGAAAACCTGCAAAGGATTTTCAACATACTGGTTAATTGAAAAGCTCTGAGGCATACTTCTTGGAGCAAGCCAGTTTCCTGTGCCCACGCAAAGAGGAGTATATAGAACCATGGTGCATTTCCAGCTGATGAATAAAGGATTATTAAAGGAACGGGATGACCATGGGAATCATCGTTAATTCTCTGAAACAGAATCCGCCCTTTTCACCTGACAAACACATGCCCACTTCTCCTCTCTGGGGATAATAAAAACTAACCAGCGAACTGACAGAGGGCCTGACCAACACATCCACATCGACCACACACACAAAAAAACCGTACCCTCCAGCTACTAATTATAATGGTAACTTCCAAAATTTCCCTTCATTTTTAACCAACGGAAAAATGATGGCGGCATGATACTTAGAAGAATGGCTTCTTGTCAGTCTCCACTAACAAAAATCGGCAAAACCAAGTCAGCTACGCCTCAGCATACTTATGTCTGTGGCAGCCATCTTGGGTTTCAAGGCACATACAAACGTTGTCGCAATTATGATGAAACGCTGAACACCTGCAAATAATTTTCAATGTACTTTTTATTTGAAAGGCTCTGTGCCATACTGCTTTGAACAAGCCAGTAACCTGTGCCCACCCATACGGGAGTATATAGAACCATGATGGTTTCCCAGCTGATGAAGCAAAGGATTCTTAAAGCAAGCGGATGACCATGCGGATCCTCTTTAATTCTTTGAAACAGAATCCGCACTTTTCACCTGCCAACAACATGCCCACTTCTCCTCTCTGGGGATAATAAAAACAAACCAGTGAACATCTAGAGGGCCTTGCACCCCCATCCACACCGACCCCACAAAACAAAAAAAGTATCCTCCAGCTACTAATTAAAATACTAACTTGCAAAATTTCCCTGCATTTTAAAACAATGGAAAAATGGTGGTGGGATGATACTTAGAAGAATGGCTTCATGTCAGTCTCCACTAGCAAAAATAGGCAACACCAGTCAGCTATTCCTCACCATAGTTATGTCCGTCCCAGCCTTCTTGGGTTTCAGGAGGCACATACAAACGTTATCACAATTATGGTGAAACGTTGAAAACCTGCAAATAATTTTCAACGTAGTGGTTAATTGAAAAGCTCTGCGGCATACTTCTTGGAACAAGCCAGTTACCTGTTCCCACGCAAAGAGGAGTATATAGAACCATGGTGGATTTCCAGCTGATGAAGTAAAGGATTATTAAAGGAACGGGATGACCATGGGGATCATCGTTAATTCTCTGAAACAGAATCTGCACTTTTCACCTGCCAAACACATGCCCACTTCTCCTCTCTGGGGATAATAAAAACAAACCAGTGAATTGACAGATGGCTTGACCAACCCATCCACACTGACCGCACAAAAAAAAAAAAAAGTACCCTCCAGCTACTAATTATAATGCTAACTTGCAAAATTTCCCTGCATTTTTAAACAATGGAAAAATGATGGTGGGATGCTTCTTAGAAGAATGGCTTCTTGTCAGTCTCCACTAACAAAAATAGGCAACACGAAGTCAGCTACGCCCAGCATACTTATGTCCTTGGCAGCCATATTGGGTTTGAGGAGACAGATACACACGTTATCACTATTATGGTGAAACGCTGAACACCTGCAAAGGATATTCAACATACTGGTTAATTGAAAAGCTCTGAGGCATACTTCTTGGAACAAGCCAGTTTCCTGTGCCCACGCATAGAGAAGTATATAGAACCATGGTGGATTCCCAGCTCATGAAGCAAAGGATTCTTAAAGGAACGGGATTACCATGCGGATCCTGTTTAATTCTTGAAACAGATCCGAAGTTTTCACCTGCCATACTAATACCCACTTCTCCTCTCTGGGGATAATAAAAACAAACCGGCGAACTGACAGATGGCCTGACCAACACATCCACACCGACCCCACAGGAAAAAAAAAAAAAAACACCGTAGCCTCCAACTACTAATTATAATGCTAACTTGCAAAATTTTCCTGCATTTTTAAACAATGGAAAAATGATGGTGAGATGATACTTAGAAGAATGGATTCTTGTCAGTGTCCACTAACAAAAATAGGCAAAACCAAGTCAGCTACGCCTCAGCATAGTTATGTTCGTGACAGCCTTCTTGGGTTTCAGGAGGCACAAACAAACGTTATCACAATTACGCTGAAACGCTGAACACCTGCAAATAATTTTCAACGTACTGGTTAATTGAAAAGCTCTGCGGCATACTTCTTGGAACAAGCCAGTTACCTGTTCCCACGCAAAGAGGTTTATATAGAACCATGGTGGATTTCCAGCTGATGAAGTTAAGGATTATTAAAGGAACGGGATGACCATGGGGATCATCCTTAATTCTCTGAAACAGAATCCGCCCTTTTCACCTGCCAAACACATGCCCACTTCTCCTCTCTGGGGATAATAAAAACTAACCAGCGAACTGACAGAGGGCCTGACCCCCCCATCCACATCGACCACACACAAAAAAAAAACACCGTGGCATCCAGCTACTAATTATAATGCTAACTTCCAAAATTACCCTACATTTTAAAACAATGGAAAAATGGTGGTGGGATGATACTTAGAAGAATGGCTTCTTGTCAGTCTCCACTAACAAAAATAGGCAACACCAAGTCAGCTACTCCTCAGCATAGTTATGTCCGTCGCAGCCTTCTTGGGTTTCAGGAGGCACAAAGAAACGTTATCACAATTATGGTGTAACGCTGAACACCTGCAAATAATTTTCAACGTAGTGGTTAATTTAAAAGCTCTGCGGCATACTTCTTGGAACAAGCCACTTACCTGTTCCCACGCAAAGAGGAGTATATAGAACCATGGTGGATTTCCAGCTGATGAAGTTAAGGATTATTAAAGGAACGGGATGACCATGGGGGTCATCTTTAATTCTCTGAAACAGAATCCGCCCTTTTCACCTGCCAAACACATGCCCACTTCTCCTCTCTGGGGATAATAAAAATTAACCAGCGAACTGACAGAGGGCCTGAACCCCCCATCCACATCGATCACACACACAAAAAAAAACCGTACCCTCCAGCTACTAATTATAATGCTAACTTGCAAAATTTCCCTGCATTTTAAAACAATGCAAAAATGGTGGTGGGATCATACTTAGAAGAATGGCTACTTGTGTGTCTCCACTAACAAAAATAGGCAACACCAAGTCAGCTACTCCTCAGCATAGTTATGTCCGTCGCAGCCTTCTTGGGTTTCAGGAGGCACAGACAAACGTTATCACAATTATGGTGAAACGCTGTACACCTGCAAATAATTTTCAACGTAGTGGTTAATTGAAAAGGTCTGCGGCATACTTCTTGGATCAAGCCAGTTACCTGTTCCCACGCAAAGAGGAGTATATAGAACCATGGTGGATTTCCAGCTGATGAAGTAAAGGATTATTAAAGGAACGGGATGACCATGGGGATCATCGTTAATTCTCTGAAACAGAATCCGCCCTTTTCACCTGCCAAACACATGCCCACTTCTCCTCTCTGGTTATAATAAAAACTAACCAGCGAACTGACAGAGGGCCTGACCAACACATCCACATCGAGCACACACACACAAAAAAAAACCGTACCCTCCAGCTACTAATTATAATGCTAACTTGCAAAATTTCCCTGCATTTTAAAACAATGGAAAAATGGTGGTGGGATGATACTTAGAAGAATGGATTCTTGTCAGTCTCCACTAACAAAAATAGGCAACACCAAGTCAGCTACTCCTCAGCATAGTTATGTCCGTCGCAGCCTTCTTGGGTTTCAGGAGGCACAAACAAACGTTATCACAATTATGGTGAAACCCTGAACACCTGCAAATAATTTTCAACGTAGTGGTTAATTGAAAAGCTCTGCGGCATACTTCTTGGAACAAGCCAGTTACCTGTTCCCACGCAAAGAGGAGTATATAGAACCATGGTGGATTTCCAGCTGATGAAGTAAAGGATTATTAAAGGAACGGGATGACCATGGGGATCATCGTTAATTCTCTGAAACAGAATCCGCCCTTTTCACCTGCCAAACACATGCCCACTTCTCCTCTCTGGGGATAATAAAAACTAACCAGTGAACTGACACAGGGCCTGACTCCCCCCATCCACATCGACCAAACACAAAAAAAAAACCGTACCCTCCAGCTACTAATTATAATGCTAACTTGCAAAATTTCCCTGCATTTTAAAACAATGCAAAAAAGGTGGTGGGATGATACTTAGAAGAATGGCTTCTTGTCTGTCTCCACTAACAAAAATAGGCAACACCAAGTCAGCTACTCCTCAGCATAGTTATGTCCGTCGCAGCCTTCTTGGGTTTCAGGAGGCACATACAAACGTTATCAAAATTATGGTGAAACGCTGAAAACCTGCAAATAATTTTCAACGTAGTGGTTAATTGAAAAGCTCTGCGACATACTTCCTGGAACAAGCCAGGTACCTGTGCCCACGCATAGAGGAGTATATAGAAACATGGTGGAATCCCAGCTGATGAAGCAAAGGATTCTTAAAGGAATGAGATGACCATGCGGATCCTGTTTAATTCTCTGAAACAGAATCCGCACTTTTCACCTGCCAAACACATGCCCACTTGTCCTCTCTGGGGATAATAAAAGAAAACCAGCGAACTCACAGAGGGCCTGAAACGCCCATCCACTCCTACCCCACAAAAAAAGAAAAAAAAATACGTACCCTACATCTAATTATAATACTAACTTGCAAAATTTCCCTCCATTTTTACGCAATGGAAAAATGATGGTGGGATGATACTTAGAAGAATGTCTTCTTGTCAGTCTCCACTAACAAAAATAGGCATCAACAAGTCAGCTATGCCTCAGCATATTTATATTCGTGGCAGCCATCTTGGGTTTAAGGAGGCACATTCAGACGTTATCACAATTACGGTTAAACATGCTAAAAACCTGACAATTCTAAAAGTACTGGTTAATTCAAAAGCTCTGTCGCATACTTCTTGGAACAAGCCAGTTACCTGTGCCCATGCAAAGAGAGGTCTAGAGAACCATGGTGGATTCCCAGGTGATGAATCAAAGGATTCTTAAAGGAACAGGCTCAAAAGTGCAGATCCTGTTTCAGTCTAAGTGTGAAACAGGATCCGCACATTTTGCCTGCAACACACATTCGCCCTTCTCATCTCTAGGGATAACAAAAACAGCCCATCGGATTTACAGATGCCCTGCCCCCGGCCCCCACCACCCCACACAAAATAGTCTGCTCCAGCGACTCGTCCTTATGCTATCTGGTGAAAGATCATAAGCCTTTTAAAAAACTGGAGATAGGATGGTAGAATTATACCTAAAAGACTGGCTTATTGCCAGATTCCCATACCAAGTATTGGCAACAGCAAGTGACGTAGGCCTCAGCATAGGTTTGTCCATGGCAGCCATCTTGGGTTTAAGGAGACACAGATGAACCTTATAACAATTATAATAAAAGGTGCTGCGAAAGCTGTTAAATAATTCTCATGGTAGTGGTTATTTCAAAAGCTCTGCGGCATACTTCTTTGAACTAGCCAGTTAACTGGGCCCACGCATAGTGCGGTGTAGAGAACTATGGTGGATTCCCAGCTGATGAAGCAAAGGATTCTTAAAGGAACAGGATGAACATGCGGATCCTGTTTCATACTCTGAAACAGGATCTGCACTTTTCACCTGCCAAACACATGCCCACTTCTCCTCTCTGGGGATAATAAAAAGAAACCACAGAACTGGCGGAGGGCTTGCCGCACCAGCCCCCAGACCCCACATAAAAACTTCCCGTCCAGCGACTCCTTGTTATTCTAACTGCCAAAAGGTGCTCTGACTTTTAAAATAGTGGAGAAGGATGGTGAAATGATACTTAAAAGAATGTATTCTTTCCAGTCTCCAGTACCAAGGATCGGCCACACAAAGTGAGCTCGGCCTCAGCATAGTTTTGTCCATGGCAGCCATCTCGAGACGAACCTTATGACAATTATGATGAAAGGTGCTGCAAAACCTGGCAAATAATTCTCAACGTAGTGGTTTTTTCAAAAGCTCTGTGGAATACTTCTTGGAACCCGGCAGTTTTCTGGGCCCACGCATAGAGGGGTCTAGAGAACCATGATGGATTCCCAGGTGATGAATCAAAGGATTCTTAAAGGAACAGGCTGAAAAGTGCGGATCCTGTTTCAGTCTGAGACTGAAACACTATATGCACTTTTTGCCTGCAACACACATGCCCACTTCTCCTCTCTAGGGATAATAAAAACAATCAATCGGATTGACAGATGTCCTCCCCCGCCCCCCAACACTGTACACAAAAAGGTCCCCTCCAGCGACTCATCCTTATGCTATCTGGCGAAAGGTCCTCTGCGTTTTAAAATAATGAAGATAGGATGGTGGAATTATACTTAAAATACTGGCCTTTTGCCAGACTCCCATACCAATTATTGGCAACAGGAAGTGACCTAGGTGTCAGCATAGGTTTGTCCGTGGCTGCCATCTAGGGTTTTAGGAAGCACAGATGAACCTTATCAAAATTATGGTAAAAGTGCTGGAAAAGCTGGCAAATAATTTCCATAGTAGTGGTTATTTCAAAAGCTCTGAGGAAAACTTCTTGGAACCAGGCAGTTTTCTGTGTGCACTAAAAGAGGGGTCTAGAGAACCATGGTGGATTCCCAGCTGATGAAGCAAAGGATTCTTAATGGAACGGGGTGAAAAGTGCAGATCCTGTGTCTGTCTAAGACTGAAACAGGACGCACACTTTTCACCTGCCACACACATGCCCACTTTTCCTCTCTGGGGATAATAAAAACAAACCAGCGAACTGACAAAGGGCCTGCCCCCCTTCCACCCACGCAGATCCCCCCCAAAAAAATTCCCCTCCAGCTACTAATTATTATGCTAACTTGCAAAATTTCCCTGCATTTTTAAACAATGGAGAAAGGACGGTGGAGTGATACTTAGAAGAATGGCTTCTTGTCAGTCTCCACTAACAAAAATAGGCAACACCAAGTCAGCTACGCCTCAGCATAGTTATGCCCGTGGCAGCCATGTTGGGTTTAAGGAGGCACATACAAACTTTATCATAATTATGGTGAAACGTGCTGAAAACCCGGCAAATAATTCTCAACGTACTGTTTAATTCAAAAGCTCTGTGGCATACTTCTTGGAAGAAGCCAGTTACCTGGGCCCACGCATAGAGGGGTCTAGAGAACCATGGTGGATTCCAAGGTGATGAATCTAAGGATTCTTAAAGGAACAGGCTGAAAAGTGCAGATCCTGACTGAAACAGGATTCTGACTTTTTGCCTGCAACACACATGCCCACTTCTCCTCTCTAGGGATAACAAAAACAACCCATCGGATTGACAGATGGCCTGCCCCCGCCCCCCACCACCCCACACAAAATCGTGCCCTCCAGCGACTGATCCTTATGCTATCTGGCAATACGTCCTCTGCCTTTTAAAATAATGGAGATAGAATGGTGGAATTATACCTAAAAGACTGGCTTATTGCCAGACTCCCATACCAAGTATTCGCAACAGCAAGTCACCTAGGCCTCAGCACACGTTTGTCCCTGGCAGCCATCTTGGGTTTAAGGAGGCACAGATGAACCTTATCACAATTATGGTGAAAGGTGCTGCAAAAGCGGTCAAGTAATTCTCATGGTAGTGGTTACTTGAAAAGCTCTGCGGCATAATTCTTTGAACTAGCCAGTTAACTGGGCCCACGCATAGAGCAGTCTAGAGGCCCATGGTGGATTCCCAGCTGATGAAGCAAGGGATTCTTAATGGAACGGGGTGAAAAGTGCGGTTTCTGTTTCAGTCTAAGACAGAAACGGGATCCGAACTTTTCACCTGCCACACACATGCCCACTTCTCCGGTCTGGGGAAAATAAAAACAATCCAGCGAACTGACAGAGGGCCTGCGCCCCCCACCCACACCGACCCCACAAATAAAAATGTCCCCTCCAGCTACTAATTATTATGCTAACTTGCAAAGGTTTCCGTGCATTTTAAAATAATGGGGAAAGTATGGTGGAATGATACTTAAAAGAATGGCCTCCTTCCAGCCTCCAGTAACAAGTGTCGTGAAATCCAAGTGACCTAGGCCTCAGCATAGTTTTCTCCGTGGCAGCCATCTTGTGTTTAAGGAGGCACAGACGATCCTTATCACAATTATGGTGATATGTGCTGCAGAAACTGGCAAATAATTCTACACGTAGTGTTTATCTCAAAAGCTGTGCAGCATACATCTTGGTACAGGCCAGTTCATGGGCCCATGCATGGAGGGTTCTAAGGAACCATGGTGGATTCCCAGCTGATGAATCAAAGGATTTTTAATGGAACCAGCTGAAAAGTGCGGATACTGTTTCAGTCTAACTGAAACAGGATCCGCACATTTCACCTGCCACAAATATATCCACTTCCCTGTCTGGGCATAATAAACACAAACAACCAGACTGACAGAGGGACTGTCCCCCAAACCACCCCGATCCCACCCAAAAACATCCCCTCCGTTGACTCATCCTTATGCTAACTGCCGAAAGTTGCTCACCTTTTAATATAAGGGAGAAAGGATGGTGCAATGATAATTAAAAGACTGGATTCTTGTCAGACTCCCGTACCAAGTATTGGCAACACCAAGCGAGAGAACCCTCAGTATAGGTTTGTCCATGGAAGCCATCTAGGGTTTAAGGAAGCACAAATGAACCTTATCAAAATTATGGTAAAAGTGCTGGAAAAGCTGGCAAATAATTTCCATGGTAGTGGTTATTTCAAATGCTCTGTGGCATACTTCTTTGAACTAGCCTGTTAAGTGGGCCCACACATAGTGGGGTGTAGAGAACTATGGTGGATTCCCAGCTGATGAAGCAAAGGATTCTTAAAGGAACAGGATGAAAAGTGCCGATCCTGTATCAGTCTAAGACTGAAACAGGATCCACACTTTTCACTTGCCACACACATGTCCACTTCTCCTCTCCGGGGATAATAAAAACAAACCACTGGACTGACAGAGGGCCTGGCTCTGCCTCTCCCACCCCACACAAAAACGTTTCCTCCAGCGACTCATCCTTAAGCTAAATGGCAATAGGTGCTCTGCCTTTTAAAATAGTTGTGAAAGGAAGGTGGAATGATACTTAAAGGAATGGCTTCTTGCCACGGACCAGTACCAATTATCGGCAACTCCAAGGGAGATTGGCCTAACCGTAGTTTTTTCTGTGGAAGCCAGCTTGGGTTTCAGGATGCACTGCCTAACCTTTTCACAATCATTGTGAAAATTGCTGCAAAAACTGGCAAATAATACTCAATGTAGTGGTTATTTCCAAAGCTCTGCGGCATACTTCTTGGAACTAGCCAGTTACCTGGGCCCACGCTCAGGGAGGTCTAGAGAACAATGGTGGATTCCCAACTGAAGAATTAAAGGATTCCAAAAGGAACAGGCTCAAAAGCGGAGATACTGTTTCAGACTGAAACAGGATCCAAAGTTTTCACCTGCCACATACGTGCCCGCTTCTCCTCTCTGGGAATAATAAAAACAAACCACCGGACTGACAGAGGGCCTGCCCTCCCACACACACCCAACCCCACACAAAAAGCCGCTCCAGTGACTCATCTTTATGCTAACTGGCTAAAGGTGCACTGCCTTTTAAAATAATGGAGAAAAGACGGTGGAATTGTACTTAAAAAAAATGGCTTCTTGCCAGGCTCCAGTAAAATGTATCGGTACACCAAGGGAGCTAGGCCTCAGCATAGTTTTGTCCATGGCAGCCTGCTTGGGTTTAAGGAGGCACAGATGAACCTTATCACAATTATGGTCAAAGGTGCTGCAAAAACTGGCGAACAATTCTCAACGTAGTGGTTATTTCAAAAGCTCTACGGCATACATCTTGGAACTAGCCAGTTACCTGGGCCCACACATAGAGGGGTCTCGACAGCCATGGTGGATTCCCAGCTGATGAATCAAAGGATTCGTAAAGGAACTGGCTGAAAAGTGCGGATCCTGTTTCAGTCTAAGACTGAAACAGGATCCGTACTTTTCACCTGCCACACACATGCCCACCTCTCCTCTTTGGGCATAATAAAGACAAACCACCAGACAGACAGAGAGCCTTCCCCTCAACGCACCACCCGACCCCACTCAAAAACGTCCCCTCCAGCAACTCATTCTTATGATAACTGGAAAAAGGTGTTCTTCCTTTTAAAATGATGGAGAAAGGATGGTGGAATGACTCTTAATAGCATGGCTTCTTGCCAGGCTCCAGTACCAACTATCGGCAACACCAAGTGAACTAGGCCTCAGCATAGTTTTGTCCGCCCCAGCCATCTTGGGTTGAAGGAGGCACGGACGAACCTTATCACAATTATGGTGAAAGGTGGTGCAAAAACTAGCAAATAATTCTCAACGTAGTGGTTATTTCAAAAGCTCTGTGGCATACTTCTTGGAACTAGCCAGTTACCTGGGCCCACGCATAGAGGTCTTTAAAGAACCATGGTGTATTCCCAGCTGATGAATCAAACGATTCTTTTTTGTTTGTTTGTTTGTTTGTTAGCTCATTATGGGGGTACAAAAGATCAGGCTATATACATTCCCCATGCCTCCCCTTTCCCCTGATTCTGAGCTTCAATTTTGTCCATTCCCTAGTCAGTGCACATCACATTCATCATGTAGGTTTGCACCCCTCCTCTCCCCCACCCCATCCCCCCCAGTTAGAACTTGAAGGGTGTCCATTCCCCAGGCAGTGCACATCACATTCATCAAGTAGGTATACACCCATCCCTTCCACCCGGCCCCAACCTCTGTCCGATACCCAATTGGTGTTGTTCCCAAATGTGCACTCAGGGAAACCAATTTGCTGGTGAGTACATGTGGTGCTTATTTTTCCATTCTTGGGATACTTCACTTAATAGAATGGGATCCAGCTCTCTCCAGGAGAACCAAAGAGATGCCATATCGCCATTATTTCTAATAGCTGAGTAATATTCCATGGTATACATATACCACATTTTGCTAATCCATTCATGAATTGATGGGCATTTGGGTTGTTTCCACATCTTTGTGATTGTGAATTGTGCTGCTATAATCATTCAGGTGCAGGTGTCTTTTTTATAGAATGACTTTTGTTCTTCTGGGTAGATGTCCAATAATGGAATTGCTGGATCGAATGGTAGGTCTACTTGAATCTGTTTAAGGTATCTCCACATTGCTTTCCACAGGGGCTGCACTAGTTTACAGTCCCACCAGCAGTGTATGAATGTACCTATCTCCCCACACCCACACCAACATGTATAGTTTTGGGACTTTTTGATAAAGGCCATTCCCACTGGAGTTAAGTGATATCTCATTGTGGTTTTGATTTGCATTTCCCTGATGATTAGAGATGTTGAACACTTTTTCATATGTTTGTTAGCCATTTTTATATCTTCTTTTGAAAAATTTCTATTTATGTCCTTTGCCCACTTTTTGATAGGGTTGTTTGATTTTTTCTTACTGATTTTCCTGAGTTCTAAATAGATTCTTGTTATCAGTCCTTTATCTGATGTGTAGTATGCGAAAATTTTTTCCCATTCTGTAGGTTGTCCATTTACTCTCGTGACTGTTTCTTTGGCTGTGCAGAAGCTTTTTAATTTGATCAGGTCCCATTTATTTATTTTTGTTGTTGCTGTGATTGCTTTAGGGGTCTTCTTCATAAATTCTTTGCCTAGGCCAATGTCTGTAAGAGTCTTTCCTACATTTTCTTCTAGAATTCTAATAGTTTCTGACCTTAGGTTTAAGTCTGTTAACCACTGTGATTTGATTTTTGTGAGGGGTGAGAGTTATGTGTCCTGTTTTAGTCTTCTACATGTGGATATCCAGTTTTCCCAGCACCATTTATTAAATAAGGAATCTTTTCCCCAGAGTATGTTTTTGTCTGCTTTGTCAAAGATTAGATGGCTATATGAGGATGGTTTTATATTGGGATTTTCTGTTCTGTTCCACTGGTCTGTGTCCCTGCACTTGTGCCAGTACCAGGCTGTTTTAAGAACCACAGCCTTGTAGTATAGTTTGAAGTCTGGCAAATTAATACTTCCCATTTTGTTTTTGTTGTTTAAGATTGCTTTTGCTAAACGGGGTCTTCCCTGGTTCCATACAAAGCGTAAAATTATTTTTCCTATGTCTGTGAAAAAAGATGTTGGTAATTTAATAAGGATTGCATTGAATCTGTAGATAACTTTGGGCAGTATAGACATTTTAACAATGTTGATTCTACCGATCCATGAGCATGGTATGGTTTTCCACCTATTTACATGTTCTGCAATTTCCTTCCTCAGTGTTTCATAGTTCTCCCTATAGAGGTCCTTTACCTCCTTAGTTAAATAAATTCCTAGGTATTTTATTTTCTTTGTTGCTATTTTGAAGGGCATTGAGTCCTTAATTTGGTTTTCCATTTGACTGTTATTGGCATATATGAATGCCTCTGATTTGTGTGTATTGATTTTGTATCCTGAGACTTTACTGAATTCATTGATCAATTCCAGGAGTCTCTTGGTTGAAACCTTGGGGTTTTATAGATATAACATCATATCATCAGCAAAGAGTGAGAGTTTGATCTCTTCTGTCCCTATTTCAACTCCCTTGATTCTGCTCTCTTGCCTGATAGCTCTTGCAAGGACTTCCAATACTATGTAGAAAAGTAATGGGGACAGTGGTAAGCCTTGTCTGGTTCCAGTTTGAAGTGGGAATGCTTTCAGTTTTTCCCCATTCAGTATGATGTTGGCTGAGGGTTTGTCGTATATGGCTTGTATCATTTTTATATAGGCCCCATCTATGCCTATTTTGTTAAGTGTTCTTATCATAAAAGGGTGTTGAATTTTGTCAAATGCTTTCTCTGCATCTATTGAGAGGATCATCTGATCTTTATTTTTGCTTCTATTTATGTGATGAATTACATTCCCATATGTCAAACCATCCCTGCATCTCTGGGATGAAGCCCACTTGGTCGTGATGGATTATTTTTTGATAAGCACTTGGATTCGATTTGTTAGAATTTTATTGAGAATTTTTGCATCTATATTCATAAGAGAAATTGGTCTATAGTTCTCTGTTTTAGTTGCATCCTTTCCTGGATTTGGTATCAGGATTATGTTGGCTTGGTAAAAAGTGTTGGGGAGAATCCCATCCTTCTCTATATTGGAGAATAGTTTATGTACGATGGGCACCAGTTCTTCTTTGTAGGTATGGTAGAATTCAGGTGTGAACCCATCTGGTCCAGGGCTTTTCTTTTTGGGAAGGTTTTTTATTGCTGTTTCAATTTCAGATCTAGATATCGGTCTATTCAGGAATTCTATTTCTTCCTGGTTGAGCCTGGGAAGGCTGTGTGTTTATAAGAATTTGTCCATTTCCTCCAGGTTTTCTAATTTGTGTGCATAAAGATTTTTGTAGAATTCATAGATGATATCATGTATCTCTGTGGCATCAGTCGTGATTACTCCTTTCGTGTTCCTGATCGAGGTTATAAGAGATTTTTCTTTTCTGCTCTTGGTTAGTTTAGCCAGAAGTGTGTCAATTTTGTTTATTTTTTCAAAGAACCAACTTTTGGTTTTATTAATCTCCGTTATGGTTTGGTTTAATCTCCCTTATGCTCCCTTATGGTCCTTTTCATTTAGTTCTGATTTAATCTTAATAATTTCCTTCTGCTGGGTTTGGGTTTGGTCTCTTCTTTCTTCTCCAGCTCTTTGAGTCTATTCATTAGATTGTCTATTTGTAAGTTTTCTGTCTTTTTGGTATAGGCATTTATGGAAATAAATTTTCCTCTCAGGACTGCTTTAGCTGTGTCCCACAGATTTTGATAAGTTGTATCTCCTTTGTCGTTTAATTCAAAGAATCTTTTGATTTCTGACTTGATTTCTTCATTTATAAAATGATTGTTCAGGAGAAGGTTATTTAGCTTCCATGACTTTGAGTAGAAATGAGGATTTCTGTTAGGGTTCATTGTTACTTTTATTCCACTGTGATCCGAGAAGCTGCATGGTATTATTTCTATATTTTTAAATTTTTTAAGACATTCTTTATGTCCTAAGATATGGTCAATCTTGGAGAATGTCCCATGAGCTGATGAGAAGAACTTATATTCAGTGGTATTTGGGTAGAATGTCCTGTAGATGTCAGTCAGGCCCATTTGTTCTAGCATTCTATTTACGTCCAATATTTCTTTGTTTATTTTTTGTTTGGAGGATCTGTCTTGAACTGTCAGTGGCGTGTTAAAATCTCTGGCTACTAAAGTGTTGTTATCTATCATTTGGTTCAGATCAAGTAGGGTTTGCTTTATGAATCTGGGTGCACCTAGATCGGGTGCATATATGTTAAGTATAGTTATGTCTTCTTGTTGAATTGTACCCTTCACCAGTATATAGTAACCATCTTTGTCTTTCTTTACTTTTGTTGATTTAAAAACTACGTTATCGGAGATTAGAACTGCCACGCCAGCTTTCTTTTGGGTTCCATTTGCTTGGAATATTGATTTCCACCCTTTTATTTTCAGTCTAAATGCATCCTTGCAGGTTAGATGAGTTTCCTGAAGACAGCAGATACTTGGCTTATATCTTTTTTATCCACTGGGCCAGTCCATGTCTCTTGAGTGGGGAATTCAATCCATTCACATTTAATGAGAGAACTGATAAGCGAGACAGATTGCTGTTCCTCATGTTGGGTTGAATTTCATTGATCTGTTTTCTCTCTTGAGCCATTATGATAACTGTGTTTTCATATTTATCTCTTGATTAGTGTTACATTCGAGGGTCCTTCTTGTGCTGGACCACGTGTAACTCTGTTTTGAATACTTCTTGGAAAGCTGCTCTTGTCTTGGTGAATTCTCTGAGTTTTTGTTTATCTGAGAATGTCTTAATTTCACCTTCATATATAAAACTGAGCTTATCTGGGTACAGGATTCTAGGCTGGGCATTATTCTGTTTCAGAAGAGTGAGAATGGGGCTCCAATCTCTTCTTGCTTGTAAGGTTTCAGTTGAGAAATCTGGCGTGATTCGGATGGGCTTTCCTTTGTATGTTACTTGTTTCTTTCTCCTTACAGATTGAAGAAGGGCCTCGTTAGTGGATATTTTGGTCAGTCTGATAACTACATGACGTGGTGTCTTCCTTTTTGGTATGAATCTCTCAGAGGTTCTTTGAGCTTCTTGAACCTGTGTATCTAGAGATTTGGCAAGGCCTGGGAAATTTTCCTCAATTATATCTTCAGATACTTTATTCAACCCTTGCTTATTGTCTTCTTCACCCTCAGGAATGCCGATAACTCTCACGTTAGGCTTCTTCACATAATCCCACATTTCTTGTAGACTATGATTATTTCTCATGTTTCTTTGTTTTAACTCTGTGACTGCCTTATTTAATTGGAAAGTGTTATCTTCGATCTCTGAGATTCTTTCTTCTGTTTGATCTACCCTGCTCTTGAGACTTTCCACTGTGTTTTGTAGCTCCTTGAATAAATTTTCCATTTCCAGGAGTTCAGTTTGATTTTTCTTCAGTATTTCAATTTCTTTGGTGAATTTTTCTTCCAAGTCCTGGATCTTTTTTGTGGTTTCTTTGTGTTGATTATCCATTTTTTCTTGCATAATGTTCAGCGTATTTATGATCCATGTTTGAAATTCTTCCTGTGACATGTTGCTATTTGGAATCTGCTTTGTGTTAATTGGTGGAGAACTAGTAATCCTCTTTGAGGGCATGGTTTCAGCTTGATTCTTTATACTCCTAGAGTTCCTTCGCTGAGCCCTTCCCATCTGAATGAATCCTTAAGATCCCTTCTTTCAGCTTTAGTCTGGATAGGGGCACACTGTGAGTGCCAGGTAAGCTGCCTCCTCTGTCACTAGGGGGAGCCCTTCACATATTGTTCAGGATTTTGCTAGCTCCGCTGGGGGGGCTGCCCCTCTTCCTCTCCCGAGGTGGCTTCTGTCTCTCTCTGTGAGAAAGACAGTGGATAGGGAGAGTGGAGCGGTGCCCTCATTCGCCCAACGCCCCAGCCACTGCAGTTCCCGCGGGCGATGGTCTGCCCCACCCCAATGTCTGCAAGGTCCACGCTCTACTCTCTCGTGACTGGGGAACCACTCAGTGTTCACACAAAGGTGGAGCTCCTAGTCAGGGTCCGTGGACTAGGGAAGGGAGCCGCCCAGGGAGCCGCCCGGTACCCAATCGCTCCTCAGCGTTTAGGCTGTGGACCCCGACAATGGCGGCCGCCCGTCTGCAGATCACTGTCACTGGGGTTGAATGCTCAGGGACCGGCAGAGGCCAGAGGAGCCGGGGACCGGGAGAATCCAGCCGCCCACCTATACGAGGCAGTTTGGCATCTGCTAGAGCCGGGACCAAAGCAGCCCCACCGCCCGCGTATAGGAGACAGTTGCTAGGTGCGTCAGCTGCGCACAGCACTCCAGGGTCCAAAATGCCTCCTGCCAATGTCTCCTCTCTGCAGAGCCCCACATCTCCCGTGGCGATTCTGCACCGACTTCAGGCAGATCCTCAATTGAGTGGGTGTGGAGGTCAGAGGGGGAACAAGATGCTTTCCTGTGGGGCTGAACCCACCCCACTCTCTGGTGAGGTGGGTACAGCTGTCCCGTGCTCCCTTCTCTATTGGCCATCCCGCACTCTCCAGATTTTGGTGATTTATTTCCCTAATCACCTCAGTCTTTTCTTGCTCTCTCTCTCTGTCCCACGCTGATTCTCCATGGATTCACACCACCGTTCTTGTGGGGAAGTGAACCTCTAGGGTTGTGGGCAGTGGGAGACCCATGGCTTCCACTCCAGGAGCACGAATCCAGGAGGTCACCACCATTCCACCATCATTGAGAATGAATCAAAGGAGTCTTAAAGGAACGGGCTGAAAAGTGCGGATCCTGTTTCAGTCTAAGTCTGAAACAGGATCCGCACTTTTCACCTGCCACACACATGCCCACTTCTCCTCTCTGGGCATAATAAAAACAAACCACTGGACTGACAGAGGGCTTGCCCCCCCACACACACCACACGACCCCACACAAAAACGTCCCCTCCAGTGACTCATTCTTATGCTAACTGGCAAACGGTGCTATGCCTTTTAAAATAATGGAAAAAGGATGGTGGAATGATACTTGAAAGACTGGTTTTATTCCACGCTCCCGTACCAAGTATCGGCAACACCAAGTGAGCTAGGCCTCAGCATAGTTTTTTCCCTGGCAGCCATCTTGGGATTAAGGAGGCAGAGAAGTACCTTGTCACAATTATGGTGAAAGGTGCTGCAAAAACTGGCAAATAATTCTCCACGTAGTGGTTATTTCAAAAGCTCTATGGCATACTTCTTGGAACCAGCTAGTTACCTGGGGCCACGCATAGAGGGTTATAGAGAACCATGGTGGATTCACGGAAGAAGAGTCAAATGATTCTTAAAGGAACGGGCAGAAAATGTGGATCCTGTTTCAGTCTAAGACTAAAACAGGATCCGCACTTTTCACCTGCTGCACACATGCCAACTTCTCCTCTCTGAGGATTAAAAAAAAAAACACTGGACTGGCAGAGCGCCTGCCCCCTCACACACCACCTGACCCCACACAACAACGTGCCCTCCAGCAACTCATTTGCTAACTGGCAAAAGGTGCTCTGCCTTTTAAAACAATGGAAAAAGGTTGGTGGAATGATACTTAAAAGACTGGCTTCTTGCCAGGCTCCAGTACCAAGTATAGGCAATACCAAGTGAGGTAGGCCTCAGCATGGTTTTGTCCATGGCAGCCAGCTTGGTTT